>NC_068337.1:24944582-25020143 GCF_000147395.1 Oryza glaberrima | reverse complement strand
TATATTGTACTGTAGCGAACGACCGAACGAACGAACGTGTTAGCGAACGATATTATAACAGTAGTAAAAAAATTGCGAAATTTTGTCTCCATGTTAAAAAATTGTGTCATAATCGTCGATCGAAAGACATGAGTATTAAAGCTCAGAACAAACGCATGAAGTTTTTTCCTCGAGCCAAAATCTTTGCTAGTATTGGCATCTAGATCTTTGCACATTAAGTTTATGATTTTGTGATTTTTGCTATCAGCCAAAAAATTCATGTGCTATAGCTATCGGCCAAAACCCGTGACTGTTAAGACTTGAGAAAACGCTTGAATTTTTCCTTCTAGCCCAAAATTTTAGGAGTGTTAGCATCAGGATCATTCTGCACGAAGTTTGTTAATATTAACACTAGAACAAAAAATTCATGAAATTTTGCCATCGGGTTTAAAAAATTCTGAGTTATTGCATTCGGTGAAAACACATAAGTATTAACCTTTGAAAAAAACGCACGATCTTTTTTCTCGAGCCAAAATCTTTTCAAGTATTAGCATCGGGGTCTTTGCAAATTAACTTTAAATAAAAAAATTTGTGGTTTTTCGCGATCGGCCAAAAAATTCATGATCGATAGCCTTCGACCAAAACACGTGAGTGTTAACCTTTCAAAAAAGATGTGATTTTTCCCATGGCCCAAAAATTCATTAGTGTTAGCATCGGGATCTTTGGACATTAAGTTTGTGAATATTAGCATTACTATAAAAAAATTTGTGGTTTTCTGCCATCGACCAAAATTTTCATGAGCTAAGCTTTCAGCTAAAACCCATCAGTGTTAACCTTTGAAAAAAACACGTGATTTTTTACCTGGCTAAAAATTTCACTAGTATTATCATCATGATCATTACACATGAAGTTTATGCATATTAATCTTACTACAAAAAAATTCATGTAATTTTCCCACTAGGCTATAAAGTTGTGAGTTATGGCCTTCACCCGAAACACGTAAATATTACCTATTGGAAAAAACAAAGCAAGATTATTCTCCTTAGGTCCAAAATTTTACTAGTATAAGTATTAGGATCTTTGCGCATTAATTTTGAGATTACTAAGGTTAAGATCAAAAATCTTCATGATTTTTTGCCATCAGCCAAAAATTTCATGAGTTATAGCCTTTGACCAAAAACCCGTGAGGGTTGACCTTTGAAAAAGCATGAATTATTTTCACTAGTATTAACATCACGTGTGATTATTAACCTTTGTAATAAAACACATGAATTATTATATCAGGCCCAAAAGTTTTCTAGTATTTGCATCAGAGTCAGTTTATGAATATTAACATTAGAATACATTTTTGTGGTTTTTCTCATCCGCCAAAAATTCCGTGAGCTATAACATTTGAAAAAAACGCGAGATTTCTTTCCTTTGGCACGAAATTTCGCTAGTGTTAGCATCAAGATCATTGTACGTGAAGTTTGTGAATGTTAACGTTAGTAAAAAAATTGTGAAAATTTGTCTACATGTCAGAACATCTATAGTTATAGCCTTCATCCAAAACACATGAGTATTAACCTACAGAAAAAACACATGATTTTTCCCTTGGCCAAAAAGTTCGTTGGTTTTAGCATCGAAATAGCTGCACATAGAGTCTGCGCACATTAACATTATGACAAAGTTTTCTTGATTTGTTTGTCTTCAGGCTACATTTTCGTGAGTTATAGCTTTGGGCTAAAACCCGTGAGTGAACCATTCAAAAAAACGTGATTTTTTTCCCAGGGCAAGTTTTGTGCACGAAATGTTTCGCCCGGCCTAAAATGTCACTACTATTAGCATTGGAATCGTTGCACATGAAATTTTTGAATATTTAAATTATGACCAGAAATTTCATGTTTTTTTGCATTATGGCTATATATTCGTGAGTTATACCATACGGATAAAACATGTGAGTCTTAACGTTTGTGAAAAAGGATTCAAGAAATTTTCCGTGGGCTAAAAATTTCATTAGTATTAGCATCGTGATCATTGCACATGAAGTTTGTGAATATTTAAATTACGACTACAAATTTCATATTTTTTGCATTCTGACTATATTTTCATAAGTTATAGCATTCGGATAAAACACGTGAGTCATAACCTTTGATAAAAAAGCATTAATTTCTCTAGCATCGGGATTGTTGCATCTGAGCTTTTTGAATATTTAAATTAAAACAAAAAAATTTATGCATTTTTCATTCTTGCTATATTTCCATGAGTGTTAACCTTTGATGAAAAAATGCCTTTGGATAAAATACATGAGTATTAACCTTTGATGAAAAAATGCATTTGTTTTTCCTCCAGCAAAAAATTTCACTAGTATTAGCACTGGGATCGTTGCGCATGAAGTTTGTCAATATTTAAATTATCATGAAAAAATTTCATGATTTTTGCATTCTGTCGATATTTTCGTGACTTCTAGCCTTCGGATAAAACATGTGAGTGCTAACCTTTGAAAAAATGCAAGATTTATTTAATAAGGCCCAAAAATTCGAAAGTACTTGCACCGGGATCGTTGTGCACGATGTTTGTCCACATTAACAGTGTGATAAAAAATCAATAAGGCCCAAAAATTCGAAAGTGCTTGCACCGGGATCGTTGTGCATGATGTTTTTCCACATTAACAGTGTGACAAAAAAATCATGATATTTGCCGTCAGGCTGCAGTTTCGTAAGCTATAGTCTTCGGCTAAAACCCGTGAGTGTTATACTTTGAAAAATGCATGAATTTTTTTCGTCAGCCAAAAAGTTCACTGCTATTAGCATTGGGATCGTTGCGCATGGAGTTTGTGCATATTAACATTATGACAAAAGGTTTCTTGATTTTTTTGCCTTCAAGCTACATTTTCGTGATTTATAGCTTTCAGCTTAAACCCGTGATTAAACCTTTGAAAAAACCTGATGAATTTTTCCCCAACCAAAAATTCACTATTATTAGCACCGGGATCATTGTGCACGAAGTTTGTGAATATTAATGATATCAATAAAAAATTTCATGAGTTTTTACATTCGGGCTATATTTTCATAAGACATAGCCTTCGGATAAAACACGTGAGTTTTAACCTTTGACAACTAGTTTTTCCTCCGGCACAAAATTTCAATAGTATAAGCATCGGAATCATTGTGCATGATGTTTTTGAATATTAAAATTATGATAAAAAAAAGTTTCATGATTTTTGCATTCTGGCTATTCTCGTGGCTTCTCACCTTTAGAAAAAACACATGACTGTTAACCTTTCAAAAAACGCAAGATTTTTTTACTCTGGCCCAAATATTCACAAGTATTTTCACAGGGATCGTTGTGCACAATGTTTTTTCAAATTAACATTATGACAAAATTTTCATGATTTTTTGCCTTTAGGCTACTATTTCGTGAGTTAGCCTTCGACTATGACTCCTAGCCCATGAGTGTTATCCTTTTGAAAGAAATGCATGATTTTTCTCCCCCAGCCAAATAGTTCACTAGTATTAGCATCAGGCTTGTTGCGCATGGATTTTGTGCATAGTAACATTATGATAAAAGATTTCATGATTTTTTACCTTCAGGCTACATTTTCGTGATTTATAGCCTTCGTCTTAAACCCGTGAGTGAACCTTTGAAAAATCGGATGAGTTTTTCCTCGACCAAAATTCACTATTATTCACATTGGGATCGTTGTGCAAGAAGTTTGTGAATATTAACATTATGATTTTTTTTGCACTCGGGCTATATTTCCGTGAGTTATAGCCTTCGGATAAAACATGTGAGTCTTAACCTTTGACAAAAAAACACATTAGTTTTTCTCCAACACAAAATTTCACTAGTATTAGCATCGGGATCGTTGCGCACGAAGTTTGTCAATATTTAAATTATGACAAAAAAATTACATGATTTTTGCATTCTAGCTATTGTTTTGTGAATTATAGACTTCAGATAAAACTCGTGGATGTTAACTTTGAAAAACACAAGATTTTTTAATCTGGCCCAAATATTCGCAAGTCTTTGCACCAGGATCATTGCACACGATGATTGTTCACATTAACATTATGGCAAAAAAAATTATGATTTTTTTGCCTTTAGCCACATATTTCGTGAGTTGTAGTCTCTAGCTAAAACCCATGAGTGTTATCCTTTTAAAAATGCATGATTTTTTCCCTCGGCCAAAAAGTTCACTAGTTTTAGCATTGGGATCGTTGCGCACGAAGTTTGTGCACATGAACATTGTGACAAAAGTCTTATTGATTTTTTGCCTTCACGCTACATTTTCGTGAGTTATATCCTTCGGCTTAAACCCATGAGTGAACCATTGAAAAAACAAATTAATTTTTCCCTCGACCAAAAAGTTCACTATTATTAGCATCGGGATTGTTGTGCACGAAGTTTGTGAATATAAATGTTATGACAAAAAAAATTCATGATTTTTCCACTCAGTCTATATTTTCGTGAGTTATAGCCTTATGATAAAACACGTGCATCTTAATCTTTGACAAAAAACACATTAGCTTTTCCTCCTGCACAAAATTTTAAATAGTATTAGCATCGGGATCATTTCGCACAAAGTTTGTGAATATTTAAATTATGACAAAAGAATTGCATGATTTTTGCATTCTAGCTTTATTTTCGTGACGTCTAGCAATCGGATAAAACACGTGAGTGCCAACCTTTAAAAAAAGGCAAGATCCTTTTACTACGGCCCAAAAATTTGCGAGTTACTAGCAATCGGATAAAACACGTGAGTGCCAACCTTTAAAAAAAGGCAAGATCCTTTTACTACGGCCCAAAAATTCGCGAGTATTTACACCGGAATCATTGTGCATGAAATTCATGATTTTTTGCCTTCAGGCTATGATTCGTGAGTTATAGCCTTTGGCTAAAACCCGTGAGTGTTATCCTTTGAAAAAATGCATGACTTTTTGCCCCATAAAAAAGTTCACTAGTATTATCATCGGTATCGTTGCGGATAGAGTTTGTGCATTAACATTTTGATAAAAGTTTTCATGATTATTTGACATCACGTTACATTTTTATAGCCTATGGTTTAAACCCATAAGTAAACTTTTGAAAAAAAAACAAATGAATTTTTCCCTCAACCAAGAAATTCATTATTACTAGCATCGGGATCGTTGTGCAAGAAATTTGTGAATATTAATGTTGTTATAAAAAAATTCATGATTTCTTGCACTCAGACTATTTTTTCGTGAGTTATAGCCTTCGAATAAAATACGTGAGTCTAAACCTTTAACAAAAAAACACATTAGTTTTTTCACAGCACAAAATTTCACTAGTATTAGCATTAGGATAGTTGCGCACGAAATTTGTCAATATTTAAATTATGACAAAAAATCATGATTTTTGCATTCTGGCTGTAGTTTTGTGAGCTATAAACTTCCGATAAAATATGTGAGTGTTAACTTTGAAAAAATGCAAGATTTTTTTTACTCCACCCCAAATATTCGCAAGAGTCAGGGATCATTGCACACGACGTTTGTTCACATTAACATCATGGCAAAAAATTTGGTGAATTTTTTGCCTTCAAGCTACAATTCCGTGAGTTATAGTCCTCGGCTAAACCCCATGAGTGTTATCCTTTGGAAAAAATGCATGATTTTTCCCTCAGCCAAAAAGTTCTTTAGTATTAGCATCGGGATCATTGCGCATGGAGTTTGTGCACATTAACTTTATGACAAAAGTTTTCATGATTTTTGCCTTCATGCTACATTTTCGTGAGTTATAGCCTTCGGCTTAAACCCATGAGTGAACCTTTGAAAAAAAACAAATGAATTTTTCCCTCGACCAAAAAATCACTATTATTAGCATCGGGATCGTTCTGCACGAAGTTTGTGAATATTTAAATTATCATGATAATTTTTTGACAAAACACATGTCCTAACCTTTGACAAAAAACACATTTTCCCCAACACAAAATTTCACTAGTATTAGCATCAGGATCTTTGCGCACGAAGTTTGTCAATATTTAAATTATGAGAAAAAATTCATGATTTTTGCATTACGGCTATAGTTTTGTGATAGACTTCGGATAAAACACGTGAGTGTTAACTTTGAAAAAATGTAAGATTTTTTTACTCTGGCCCAAATAGTCAAAAATGTTTGCACCGTGATCGTTCCACACGCTAAAGTTTTGTGAGTTATAGTCTTTGGCTATAGCCCATGAGTGTTATCCTTTGAAAAAAATGCATGATTTTTTCCCTCAGGCCAAAAAGTTCACTAGTATTAGCATTGGGATCATTGCGCACGGAGATTGTGCACATTGACATTATCATAAAAGTTTTCATGATTTTTTGCCTTCAAGCTACATTTTTGTGAGTTATAGCCTTCACCTTAAAGCCCTAAAACCATAAGTGAACCTTTGAAAAAACAAATAAATTTAAATATTGACAAACTTTCATGCGCAACGAAGTTCACTATTATTAGCATCGGGATCGTTGTGCACAAAGTTTGTGAATATAAACTTTATGACAAAAAAAATCGTGATTTTTTGCACTCATGCTATATTTTCGGACTATTTTTTCGTGAGTTATAGCCTTCGGATAAAACACGTGAGTCTTAACCTTTAACAAAAAAAACGCATTAGTTTTTCCCAGCACAATATTTCACTAGTATTAGCATCGGGGTCATTGCTCATGAAGTTTGTCAATATTTAAACTATGACAAAAAGTTCATGATTTTTGCATTTTGGCTATAGTTTTGTGAGTTATTGTTGACGCGAAAAATACACCTGGCCTGGGAGATCTGCTTAGCTCCTGTGCAGGTCCAAATCTTGATGAGATGCGGACGTGCCAGTCAGTTTGATCCTGCAACTGACAAGATATGCAAATAGTAAATCAAAACAGCCGATCGGCTGACAAGCCGATGGAGTAGTTCCAGCCGATAGCCGATAATAGCCGATGCCGATACCAGCTGATAGTGATAGGGTTTAAGCAATCAGCTATATGTCCAATGTAGATAATGATATAAAGGCAATCGGCTGATGATGATGTAATAAAATAACAATATAATCCAATATAAACTAATCGGCAAATATTGATATGATAAATAAGCATCGATCCAAAGGTTAAAGCATACATCGGCTGGAGGTCTGATGTCATGAAATCCACAAGATTAGATTAAACAGTGAAACCTTTGTTGTCATCGGCTAAATCCAACTTATATGTATATGCAATCCTTATGAGCCGATGCAACGTCCAGATAACTCACGGGCTGAAACCTCGATGAAACCCTTATTGGCAATCAAGAAGCAGGCTAGAGATTATGGTTCTAAGCACGACTTAGTAGATCAAACTTAACTGATGCAGCACTAAGTATGAAAAGAAACATAATATCTAGACAATCAAGCCATTGAATGAGTTTTCAGGATAGTAGATGTCTAAGCTAATCTAATCTAGCAACGCGATTTAGCCGATACCGGCAGAAACCCTAAAACGAGAAGCAGCCGATATAGCTAAATTGATATGCTAAGACTATATTATCAGAGACATATGATAAATGGGTAGACAAATATATCATCCAAACCAGAGCAATCAAAGAGGTCAAACGTACTGATGCAGCCTTGAACGACACCGATGTAAATGATACAATTGCCTGGGCCAGCGGAACATTGGACTTACCCCTTAGCCGGAGATCGAACATCGATGCAGCCCCGCGTCAGGTGCCAAGTCCCGCCGGACGATAAAATAAAGTAGAAAAGGTAAAAGGTGGCGATGCGCCAAATTGTATTGATCGTGAAAATAGTTTACAATGACCCCGGGTGTACATATTTATACCCATGGGTAGATACTAGTCCTTTTAGGACAAGAAAGAAACTTTCCTAAAGATAAAAGGAAAACATAAAGTCCTTATAGGACACTAAACACACTTTCCTAAAGATAAAAAGGAAATTAACAAACTATTCCTAATTAATAGATACAACTGTCTTCTTCGGACTTGATCCATGTGTGGCAATCATCATGAAGCACGTCAACTCAATCCGACAATGATTCCAATATCACCTTGTCGGAATCGGCTACATCGCCTTGCCTTGTCCGATTCGGTAACTGCCGATGCACACTGTAGCCAATGGGGTTCCAAAGCCGATTCATACCATGTTTCCGTTATCGATTTCCTCCCAAATCCGCTTCGACCTTAACTCCAAATCCGATGTAAATTTACTAAATTTGGTCGTTAACAGTTATAAACTTCGGATAAAACACATAAGAGTTAACTTTGAAAAAAAGCAAGAGTTTTTTACTCCGGACAAATATTCGCTAGTGTTTGCACCGAGATCGTTGCACACTATGTTTGTTCACATTAATATTATGGCAAAAAATTTCATGATTTTTTTGCCTTGAGGCTATAGTTTCGTGAGTTATAGTCTTTAGCTAAACCCCATGAGTGTTGTCCTTTTGAAAAAAAAGTGTGATTTTTTCCCTCTACCAAAAAGTTCACTAGTATTAGCATCGGGATTGTTGCGCACGGAGTTTGTGCACATTAACATTATGACAAAAGTTTTCATGATTTTTTGCCTTCACGCTACATTTTCGTGAGTTATAGCCTTCGGCTTAAACCCGTGACCGTGAGTAAACCTTTGAAAAAACCAAATGAATTTTTCCTTCGACCAAAAACTTCACTATTATTAGCATCGGGTTTGTTGTACATGAAGTTTGTGAATATTAACATTGTTAAAAAAATCATGATTTTTTGCACTCGGGCTATTTTTTGTGAGTTATAGCCATCGGATAAAACAAGTGAGTCTTAACCTTGAAAAAAACACAATATTTTTTCCCTAACGGCGGAGACGACGGTGGTCTTGTGGTTGTCGTTGTTGCCCCCCTCATTGTCCCGTCGGCGTCACCGTGTAGAAGAGGAACACGCTAGGGGAGCAGGGAAGGAGGGACCAAAGGGGAAGAGGAAGGAGAGAGATAAGGGGAAAAGAAATGATGACATAAGGACCCAACGGGATGACTCAATGGGATAGATCAGGTCAAAGCGACGTGTCAACGAAACCGTCCTCCCAAACCGCTGAGGGAATGAAATCTCTATCTCTACTATTATAAAAATTGAAGATGTTTTTGCCGAGATTTTGGTACGTCATCCGTGTTTAAGTTGGTTTTATAAAGATATAGATTTATTGAATAAGTTATGGTATTATGGAACACTCTATTTGTATTTAACTCAAACAGATGAAGCTAGCTGCAAGGATTCTTCATGTTTGTCACGAGAACGCGCATGCATACAAATCCGATTGTGTTCCTGTCTTGGAGAGAAAAAGAAATATGTACTTCCGATGGAAACCGAGTCAGTCTCAGTGTGAACACATATGCACGCATAATTCACTCTAGATTGCAATTACATAACACTTTGACGAAAGCCGAGTCAGTCTTGGTGTCAACACGTATACACGCAAACATACATATTGCGAGGAGTAATTTTTCAGTTGCTGCCAAAAAGTTTTCTCTGTTTAACTAAAAAAATATGAGCGTGTTATTTATTTTAGATCGCAATTACAAAAAAACTCCTTCGTGCTAAAATATAACAAACTTTTGAATTTCAAACTTTGTTCCAAATATAGCTAAAAAGCAACATGTTCACTCTAGAGACTAGGAATTATTATACCACATTAATCAAAAAAAGGAAGAAAAAAAATATGCACCATTAATAGCACTCTTCCCGATTTTAATTTATCTACGTCAAACATAAAAATTGAAGATGTTTCTGCCGATATTTTGATACGTCATCCGTATTTTAGTCGGTTTTCAAGTTCGTTTGCTTTTAGGAATACATAAGGAGTGATATAAGAGATCCTTTTAAAAAACTCGCATGTTAACTTAGGAGAAGAGTCACACTTCTAATTGCTTCAAAACTCTTGCCAAATCATAAGAAAGCAACGTACAAGATATGACCATCATCCCAATAAAAGTTTTAAACTAGATATCAATACTATCAAAATGTATAACGCCGTTGTCTTTTCCCACAACGTTTGATCATTTGTCTTATTCAAAAAATTAATATAAATATGTAAACGTATATGTTAAGATTATATTTTATTTGATGATACAACAAGTCGTAACAAAATAAATGATATTTATACAAAATTTTTAATAAGATGAATGGTCAAACATTATGCGAAAAGTCAATAGTGTCATAATTTTGAAATGGAGGATGTACTTTTTAGAAAAAAATTAACAATAATATGATTAAAATAGCATTCACCCGTCGCAATGCACGGGCATTTTTTCTAGTTACACCAATTTTAATAGTTGGGGAGAGAGGGGGTCAGGATATCCAGTATCGTGGTTCAGGAATATGAATTGTAGATTGGAGCTAGATTGAGGGAGTAAATGTGGACTTACTCCCAATCTCATCTTATTCCCACAACATTTTTTTATTTTTAACCGAACACTCACTGACATGTGGGTCCGCGTTTTTTTTTTTACTTAAAGTGACATGTCAGAAAAGCCGCCATCCAAACTTTATTTACTGGTGAATTGAGGGATGGGTCATGTATGGTATTGCAGTCAGGATGAATTTCAGACTCGGCACCAAACTGAGGGACCTAAAGTGAACTTATTCCAATCCAAAATAGCCCAAAACCAGTCCATTGCTTTGTGTTCCAATCGCCAAACGGGGAGAAAAGAGATGTCCAAATAGCAACAGCGGCGAGGCGACTGGCTATCGTTTTGCTCCGCTCCGTCATTCGAATCTCGTTTTGGCCGGAAACCCTAGTTCGCTTGGAGTTGGCCGGAAACCCTAGAAGCGATGGCCGCGGCGGCGGCAGGCAAAGGCGGCGGCGGGCAGGGGCGCATCCATCGGCTGGAGGTGGAGAACTTCAAGTCGTATAAGGGGACGCAGACAATCGGGCCCTTCTTCGACTTCACGGCCATCATCGGTCCCAATGGCGCCGGCAAGTCCAACCTCATGGATGCCATAAGCTTTGTGCTCGGCGTTCGATCCGCCCACCTCCGAGGCGCCCAGCTCAAGGACCTCATCTACGCCCTCGACGACCGCGATAAGGAGGCCAAGGGCCGCAGAGCCTCCGTCCGCCTCGTCTACCACCTCCCCGCCACCGGGGACGAGCTCCACTTCACCCGCGCAATCACCGGCGCCGGTGGCAGCGAGTACCGGATCGACGGCCGTCTCGTCACCTGGGACGACTACAACGCCAAACTCAGATCCCTGGGCATCCTCGTCAAGGCTCGCAATTTCCTCGTCTTCCAGGTCAGATGTCCCTAATTTAACATTTTCCTCATACAACTCCTCCTTGATTAATTATATAGCACTAAATAAATTTATGAATTACCATTTGCACCGCAGGGTGATGTGGAATCCATTGCCTCCAAGAATCCCAAGGAGCTCACCGCACTTCTGGAGCAGATCTCTGGCTCTGACGAGCTCAGGAGAGAATATGACGAGCTGGAGGACCAAAAAAACAGGGCCGAAGAGAAGTCTGCGCTTATTTATCAAGAGAAAAGGACCATCGTCATGGAAAGGAAGCAGAAAAAGGCTCAAAAGGAAGAGGCAGAGAATCATCTACGCCTCCAGCAGGACTTGGTACCAACATGATTATAGTAATCCTCACTCACAGTTTTGCCATTGTTTATTCTATACATTGTTCACATTGAGTTGTGTTTCCTCACTTGTGTCCAGAAACTAGCCAAGACAGAACATCTCCTATGGCAACTCTACACCATTGAAAAAGATGCAGAGAAAATAGAAGCTGAACTTGAGGAGGATAGGCGGTCTCTTCAGCAAGTGCTGGAAGAGAACCAGTCCTCTGACTATGAGCTTTCTGCAAAAAAGAAGGAGCAAAGTGGGTTTCTCAAGAAAATGACATTATGCGAGAAGAGTATAGCCAAGAAAAAGCTTGAACTTGACAAAAAAGTAAAGTACCTTCCTGTCTATTTTTCGCTTCACCAAACTTTACTTGTGGCACTTCAGTCTTGGGCTTATCCGAAGAAAATGGCTAGTATTGTTTCATTACTCAATACAAACTTATGGCATGATAATAGGACTTCTTTTCATGTAGTATCAAGGTTTTATGTGGCCATCACGTCACTAGCAATTTTACTCAATACAAACTTATGGCATGATAATAGGTTCTTTTCATGTAGTATCAAGGTTTTATGTGGCCATCACGTCACTAGCAATTTTCTCCCACTTCATATTGCCCGGTACCCCTCTAGAATCTCTACATGTGCACATTACTTTGTAAAACTTACAACTGCTGCTCCCACAGTGCTCTGGGTGTTTTCTGGCTGCTGTGTTCACTTCTGCAGCTATCCATGTCGATCCGTTAGCTGTTAGTGTGATTTGGGAACACAGCTCTCTGCTCTACTCCACGCGTCTCTCTGATGTGGGCCGTTGTTTAGTCATTGCTACACACACTTCTGCACATGTTGGCTGTTTCGCTCTCCGTCCTATTCATGCATTCCCTGCGCCCATGACAAGTGGGAGTACCACCTGCTTGCCAGTTTCCCTGGTTGAGCTAGGCACTGTGCCCAGTAACTTTTTTCTTGTGCTATGAATATTGACTGCTTTACATGTCTAAAAATGAACATTGTATTTGTATATCCCACCCATTCATTTGCTTTTACCCTAGCCTCATTACTTCCACTGTTGTCAATGAATTGGATGCTTATATGGCACCTTGTTTGTTTATGGAATCGTTCAATGTTGCCCTTTTGTTATTCCAGTCAAAACAATTTTCTTCTTGCAGTTTAGAATCTCTACTGCATGAACTGGGCACATTAAATGTATTCTAATTATTACTGCATCTTTTTTCCCTCTTCAGCAACCTGAGCTTCTTAGATTGAAAGAGCAAATTTCTCGGCTGAAATCCAAAATCAAAAGCTGCAACAAAGAGATCGACAAAAAGAAGGATGATAGCAAGAAACATTTGGAAGAGATGAAAAGTTTGCAGAGTGCTTTGGTTGATGTCACAAGAGCTATTGATGAGTTGAATGAGCAAGGCCAAAATAAAAGCGACAAACTGCAATTAGCTGATGACCAACTCCAGGAATATCATAGAATGTGAGTTCAGAAGACATCTTACATATTATGTTAAGTTTAAAGTTCAGTTATCTTTCATTAAGTTCAGTTATCTAATGGAAGTGGGACATAATCACCATCATCCATCATCCATGTACTTCTCTACAAAAACGAATTAATGGTTGTGTGATAAGATTGCTACTGCTTAACTGCATGTATCAATTATAAAAAAAACTGTGTTTTAAATACCTAGACAGCCTTCTTTTTTTTGAATGATGTGGCTACACTAGTGCTGGAAAAAAGCCTTGCTTCTTTATAGTCAGGACAATCCAATATTTTACAACCACAGGTGGATACATAATACCAGACCTTATTGGTTACGGTTAAGAACGAACCTTTCATTTTACTATACTAGCATACTGCTCAACTGCATGATCAATTATCAAAAAAAAATCCTGTGTTTTAAAGACCTAGACAGCCTTCTCTTTTCTTTAATGATGTGGCTGCGCTAGAGCTGGAAAAAAGCCATGCTAAGTATAGTCAGGACAATCCAATATTTTACAACCACGGGTGGATACATGATACCAGACCTTATTTATTGGCTACGGTTAAGAACGAACCTTTCATTTTACTATACTAGCATATTGCCCGTGCATTGCAACGGGATTTTAATTAAAGAAAATTATCATTAAGCCGTTATTACCATCATTTTACATACATAATCTCTTAATCTCTGTATATATTTGTTATTGACATGTAGGCCCTTTGGCCTCGCACTGTATTTTTTCCTTCCCACAAAAAGTAGGAAGTTGGTGGTGGGGGTGGTTGACATGTGGACCCTTTTGGCCCACATGTCATTTTTACTTTCCAAAAAGGTAGGGAGTTGGTGGTGGGAATGGTGGCAGATTCACCACTCACCACCACTACTCCCTTTTCAAGGAGTATATACATAATCTCTTAATCTCTGTATATATTTGTTACTGACATGTAGGTCCTTTGGCCCCGCACTATCCTTTTTTCTTTCCCACAAAATGTAGGAAGTTGGTGCTGGGGGTGGTTGACATGTGGACCCTCTGGCCCAATATGTCATTTTTACTTTCCAAGAAGGTAGGGAGTTGGTAGTAGGTGTGGTGGCAGATTCACCACCACCACTACTCCCTTTGCAAGGAGTATTGATACTCAGCCAAAAATAATGTTCCTTTTCTAATGACTCTTGATTTAGTTGTGGACAGTTATGACATAAATCGGTAAATATTTTTTTGTTCCTTAGCTTGTTTTATTTTTTCTATGCCTATTGATGTATCCCTGTGAAGATTCAGTACACTTTAGCATTAACTTTCTGTTACAGTAAGGAAGATGCGGGAATGAGTACAGCGAAACTGAGAGACGAGAAGGAAGTTTTTGATAAAGAGCTTAATGCTGGCGTTGAAGCAAAAAAGAATTTAGAGGAGAATATGCAGCAGCTGCGTAGCCGTGAGAATGAGATTTTGTCACAAGAGCGTGAATTGCGTGCAAAGCTTAATAAAATTCTTCATTCAATCCCCAAGCATGAAGATGAGCTTGCTCACTTACGTGAGGAACATAACAAAATTGCAAAGGAGCGCCAGACCTCAGGGTTAGTCCGTACCAAGTCCTTTGATCTTGATAGGGTGTCTCACATCCTTAAGCACACTAATTTGCGCTCAATTATCAACGGTATGTTTTACTTCTATTTTATACTTATTACAAATATTGTGCAGAGTTAAATACCAAATGTTGAAGCAGAGGTTGGATGAGATAGATACAAAATTACGAGAGCTCAAAGCTGACAAGCATGAAAGTGAGCGGGATGCTCGATTTTCAGAAACAATTAGGAGTTTAAAGCGGCTATTCTCTGGAGTCCATGGTCGCATGACAGAACTTTGTAGGCCTTCACAGAAGAAATACAACCTTGCTGTCACTGTTGCTATGGGGAAGTTCATGGATGCAGTAGTGGTAGAAGATGAGAACACAGGAAAAGAATGCATTAAAGTACCTCTTTTGTGACTTTTACTCAGCTGATTCTTCAACATTTTTCTTATATCGGGAGAGCTCATTATATTATCTGCAGTAGTCAATTGTAATACTTATTTTTTTTTTTCAAAGCGTACCTTTGGAAATTAAAATACGTAGAACCTCTTTTAATGAAATAAAATGAATAGCTTCACGTGAACTGTAAACTGTTGAAAGAAGTTTGAACTGATTCCATTCAAATGGATGTGACGGTCACATGGAGGGAGAGTTTCTGAGTAGGGCATTTGATAGATCAATATCATATTTGGGGATTCTGTTGACTCACATCCATTCAAATTAGTCCCATGTAAATTTCATCAAATAACTTATTTGAGTAATATTAAGATAACCTGACTATATATGTGATCATGGCAGCTGCAGTCTCAGGTGTTGGATAGGTAGTAATACAAAATACTCCCTCTAATCACAAATATATTGCCTGTTGGATATCGACACATCCCAAAAACACAACTTGACCAGCAATTTCTATTTGGAGTTATGATTTCATTATCCATTTATGCTGGTTACC
Organism: Oryza glaberrima; assembly: GCF_000147395.1. Lineage (NCBI taxonomy): Eukaryota > Viridiplantae > Streptophyta > Magnoliopsida > Poales > Poaceae > Oryza > Oryza glaberrima. Next base: position 25,004,617 of record NC_068337.1, on the reverse strand, counting down.
CTTTGATGTTCTTGTGTAAGGTAGTTATTTGTTTTCTACTTGGATCATTGAAATGGCAAAACCATAAATGTCACTTTATCTCTTATGTGCTACAGTACTTGAAGGAGCAACGCCTTCCTCCTCAGACATTTATTCCTTTACAATCAGTCCGCGTGAAGCCTATAATTGAGAAGCTGCGAACACTTGGGGGGTCTGCACAATTGGTCTTTGATGTTATTCAATATCCTTTCTTTCCATAAGGAGGCAATTCTAGTCCCCCCCCACAACAATACATGGTCTTATAACTTTGCAGACACACGCACATCCACGCAAGCACACGTCTTTTTTTTTAAAAAAATTGTGTCTTACATTAGCAATCAGTGTTTTGTCAATACTCTCTGGACTGTGGTACTGTGCTTTTTTTGTACTCTGCCTCATTTAATAATATGCACTATTTGTTATGGACATATGGGATGTTTACCAATGGCAATAAGCAATCTGCCCATAACCATAGCCACCATAGCCTTTATGAGCGTTCTAGTTGATTAATATTTCAGTTTGTTGATTATACTTCACTACATTCTATATACTACTTTGTCAGAGGAAAAAAAGAACCATCTGCTTGTGTCACGATACTTCATATCAGAGCCAAGCATTTTCCACTGTCTGCCCTTTTTTAATGCTGGTTCGCTCCCTATTTTCCACCACGCTCTGCTTCTGCCACTAGCAATAGTTTTTTCGAAAAAGCCCAAAATTTTCGAAAAACCCTAAAGGCTAAAGCTACCAGCAACATTGCTGCCTGCCGTTCTCACCTCTATCTCCGCCACCCCAACTATTGCATGCTGCCACTGCCCTATCCTTCTAATGATAAAAATATTGCTGACATTGTGTTCACCTTGCCTGATTTCTTCCATAAAATGTGCCATCTGTTCTTTCACCACGTAGATCCACTTTATATATGGACTCCATTCCTTGATGTTTGGCCTTTCGAAGAACTGTAAAGGCTACCTTTCACTTCAATCTTGATAGTATTATACAATTTTTTCATGCTTGCCTGCCCACTTGTAGTTTTTGTAGGCTTGCTTGCCTGTTCATTCGGAGTTTTGTTAGAAACAGTTCTTGTGTCAAGTGTTGCCTCTTTATCAGTTATCCATGAAATGTACTTTCAGCAGATCATTACTATCAGCTGTGGAATAGTATTCTATTCTATTTGCTTTGCTTAACATTATACATTTGACCGTGCTTTGGAGAAAGCGGTTCTGTATGCTGTTGGAAATACGCTTGTCTGTGATGAACTTGATGAAGCAAAAACCTTAAGTTGGAGTGGTGAAAGGTACAAGGGTAAGTGTTTGGTTCTGCATATCTAAAACAGCATTTTTCTTGTTTGGTTATTTTTACTCTAACTGTTCTATCATGTGTCTGTATTGTAGTTACCATCGATGGGATTCTTCTCACTTAATCGGTCTTTGATGCTAACTGTTCTGTCATGTGTCTGTATTTTAGTTGTCACCGTCGATGGGATTCTTCTGACTAAATCGGGCACGATGACTGGTGGAATAAGCGGTGGAATGGCAGCTAGATCTAATAAATGGGATGACAGCATAATAGAATGTACGCATGTCTCTTTTACCTTGTAACCAACAAACAGGCATGCTTGTTCTGTAATTTGTCTTATTGGCTCTTCATACAATTTGTGCTGCAGCTTGGAAGAAGAAGAAAAATCAGTATGAATCTGAAATGTCAGAACTTGGATCCCCCAGGGAGTTACAGAGAAAGGAGCTTGCTGTGTCTGAGAAAATAACTGGACTTGAGAAAAAGTTACATTACTTGAATGTTGAAGAGGTAGGTACATAAGTTTGATTTCTAGCCAAATACTGGTTGATGACTTTTCTTATAAATGTATGGCAAAGGCAGTTCATTGGTATGCTTGCTCCAAAATTCTGAGCCCCCTGAAAGAGATATCATCAATGATAGTTGATGATGTTTCTATAGTTGCTGGGCTAGTCCCTTTTTCCTTGAGTCCTGTTTTCTTTTCGTTTGTACAGTTTTCTGGGTTTCTTCTTTTTTAATATTTATGGATGTCTGTTACTACTGTTCCGTAACTGCAAAACATGATATCTTCAATATGGCTTTAGGTCAAAATGGCTAGAAAATATGACAGAGGAATTGATGATAATGTGATAGCATCTTCTTATGGACTGTTGCTTTCATTTCTTTTTGCTTGAAATATGGATCTTATGCAAATTCACTTTTGTTTCTAGTTCCAAGCCGATTATGTCTGCGTGTCTTATCAGCCATTCCTAGAGAATCTCATTTCTGATTGTTTGTAATATTGAATATTTTGTGCAGAATAATCTCAGGGAGAAGCTACGCAGATTGGAATCTGAGAAGAGTAATATAGAGGAAGAGATCGATCGTCTTGAGCCAGTAAAGGAGGAGGTGATATATTTTACATGTTTTCGTGTGTTGTTTTGCTAGGTTCCACTTTACTTTTACATCAATAGCTATTTTCATTTCTTTAGTTGGAGACCCGTATTGGTAAAAAGGAACGGGAAGTGAGAGTTCTTGAGAAAAAAATAAATGAGATTGTGGACCGTATTTACAAAGATTTTAGCAAGTCAGTTGGGGTGAAGAACATCCGTGAATATGAAGAGAGGCAACTTAAAGATGCTCAAGCACTACAGGAGAGGAAGCTAAGCCTGAGTAATCAAATGTCAAAATTGAAATACCAGTAAGTAACAGTTACTCCCTCAGGTCATTTAAACATAATGCAACGGTCCCACTTTTTGATCTGCATGTAGTTGTTTCGTGTTGTCTGAAACATTATATAGAATAGAAATGACTCGCATGCATGAATTGAACAATCTTAAATTTTACTCACATGGATGCCTTGTAGAAAATTTGGAGCATAATAATAATAATTTATGCTGCAGGCTGGAATATGAACAAAAACGAGATATGCAGGCACCAATTATTAAATTAAAGGAGACACGTGAATCTCTAGAGAAGGAACTTAAGAGTTTACAGGAGAGAGAGTCTGAAGCTAGGGCGGAAGCTGAACAAATTTCAAATCAGATGGAAGAGCTGAAAGCTGAGGCTGAAGGTATGCATTTGAAGCTTGCTTTTGTTCATTTTTGGTTGACAATTCAAGATTATTTAAAGGAGCCAACTGGGTGACTCTTTCCTGTTCATCCATGTCCTGTTGAACATGATTATTTTGTTCCCTTGATTTTTTTTTAATTTACCCCCAAGAATTTACATTTACATTCTATTATTCACACCTTAACTTGAGGAAATTTTCTCTTGCAACTCTATTCCCCAATCTTCCATCTAAAGAGCACTTCTCTTTTGCGATTCTTCCGTTTGAACCTTACTAATGTAACCTAGGGCTATGAGAGATGTCATTTGCTTTAAGCTTTTCAAAAGAAAAAAAAAGCACTTAATAGTAAATACTAGACAAGATATCAGCAACTCAATGGAATTATCTTACCTAAGTTTTGTTAGATATGTTTGGTTTGTTAACTAAATGATGTTCTCTTCCGATGCTACCAGCTTTTATCGTCATAACAAACACAAACTTCTCCAAATTCTAAATGTTTCATTGTGTATGTTCACCATTGTAGTGGTATTGACCAATGAAATTTTCCCAATATAGACTGGAAATCCAAGTCTGATGAATGTGAAACGGGTATTGATGAACTGAAGGAGAAGAATGGTAGTGTTGCTGCAGCTTTGGCAAAGCTGGATCGCCAAGTGAAGTCAAAGGTAGGTCTTTCTGATACTGCTAGTCCTTTCATAAACTAGTCTTCAATACTTTTTTAACAATGATATGTCTGAAGCTTGTTAAAAGATTACTTGTTTCATTTTGTTTGTATTATTATGAAACCATGCCATGGACTTGTAGGAAGGGAAGCTTGTGCAACTTAGATCACAGGAACAGGAGATTCATGAGAAGTGTGAACTGGAGCAACTGAATCTTCCTACAGTTAATGATCCAATGGATACTGGATCATCTTCACAAATACCAATCCTTGACTACAGTCAGCTTAGCGAAAACTACCTACAAGATATGCGGCTTTCTGAACGTGACAAACTTGAGGCAGAGTTCAAAAAAAAAATAGGGGATCTAGTTGCTCAGATTGAGCACACTGCTCCAAACCTGAAAGCACTCGACCAATATGAAACATTGCAAAGGAAGGAAAAGGACGTTATGGAAAAGTTTGAAGCAGCAAGAAAAGAAGAGCTGGAGATAGCTGACAAGTACAATTCTGTCAAGCAACGAAGGTATTGGCCAAACATTATCTGTGTACATATAGCAGATAGCATATTCTCTCAATCCATACTATAATTGCAAACATGCATGCAAGTCAATACCTGTTGAAGTTAGTACCTCTTTTTTTTTCCTGGGATGCTTGTAGTTTTGTTGGAATCATCCTGCTTATTCATATATTACGAATGCTTTCTTTCTGTAAGAAATGTTTTTGATTATAGGTTTGCTAGAAGAATGATATACATTATATTGTTTGGTCGGTGGTTTATATTACTTTATTACCATAAAACACATGCTGAAATTACAATCCAATACTCCAGTAGACACAAAATAGATGTAATCTGATTACAGTGCTGTTGTTTTTGAATGGAAGTATCCCTTTATAATTCCAATTACATTCTGAACCAAACAGCCTTCTTTGGAGGCATGTTCAGTTTACACCATACTTGTACTCAAACTCTTGTTGCTCATGATATCAGATGATGCTGTTTGGTTCTTAGCTGATTATGTTATACTTATGATATTGGTATTTAGGTATGAGCTGTTCATGGAAGCCTTTGATCACATATCAAAAGGCATAGACCAAATCTATAAGGAGTTAACAAAAAGTCAAACACATCTACTTGGAGGAACAGCATATTTAAATCTAGAAAATGAAGATGAGCCATTTTTACATGGAATCAAGTACACAGCTATGCCTCCGACAAAGCGCTTTAGAGATATGGAACAGTTATCTGGTGGTGAGAAGACTGTCGCTGCCCTGGCATTGCTTTTTGCCATTCACAGGTAAATGTTTCTTGTAGTACAGTTTCCTTCAACCTGTTTCGCATAATTGAAAAGGTTGTCAGGTTGTTGCATTACTAGTCCTTTTAGCTCTGGAGTGTCACAAAGAGAACTACTTGCAGGCACTACACATTGCACTTGAATGGTCATGTAGGTACCAATTTTGGTTATAATATTGATATTGATGTTTGTGTTTCTCGTTCCACAAACTTTTATGAACTTGTTGGATCTGTCATGACCAACCAGTGGGTGTCATGCATATTTATCAGCATAGCATACGGGGAGTTTCGCAAGGCATATCACTCTCTGAGAATGCTCAGATCATTTTTTTTGTGTGATGTATCATGTTAGTATTTGTTTTTTTCCAACCAAGTGTGTTAAGTTGTGTGGGGCATTCCTCAGTTTCAGGCCATCCCCATTCTTCATATTGGATGAAGTTGATGCTGCTCTGGATAATTTAAATGTTGCCAAGGTTGCTGGGTTTATCAGATCAAAGTCATGCCAGCGCGTTGATGAACAAGATAATGGAGGATGTGGATTTCAGAGCATCGTTATATCGCTGAAGGACAGTTTCTATGACAAAGCTGAAGCGCTGGTTGGTGTTTATAGGGACTCAGAACGATGGTAAAGTGCACTTCTGTTACCTTTGCAAAAACATTTTAGTAGTACTTATATTACACAGACCCTAACTCCTCTCCATCAAATAATATATGTACATGCAGTTGCTCGAGAACCCTAACCTTCGACCTGACGAAGTATAGAGAAGCATGAATCCACTTTGTTTGGAGTCTTCATGTGTGTGGTTAGCCAGTCTAATATTTTTAACTTGTGTATAACTGCTTATATGGTTGACGTAGAAACTCAGCTAGCTGAATGCTATTTGTGTATTAGTTATACTTTGTAGAAATTTGTATAATTAAGGAGCACCAAATGAGCATTGTGTGTGCGCACAGCCGCATTGTGTTACGTGCACCAGTATTTAAAAAAATGAGAGGCCAGTAATGCTGTTTTCGCACGACAAGAAGAAAACAAATCAGCGAAGAGAGAGAAGATAACCACTATTGGGCTCGCTGGTTATTCCCATCTTCTCCCGTCGTCTGTACTGTATGTTTATGTAGGAAGAAAGAAAAGGCACAAGTCGAGATGTCACTGATGTGTTGGGGGTGTCCTAAATACCAGTAGAAATCTTTGACACATGTGTTTATATTTATAGCTAATTATTACTTTAGTGATAGATGATATACTTATCAAAAGTGAACCATTAGCAGTGACAATCAATTTTAAGATACGTTGGTTCAATATTTCAGATGTATTTATAGGGCAAAGTATACCGGTGCTTATAGGGATAGTGATTTTATTCAATCTCGAGATATATCGTTTCAAGGTTGTACCTGTGTTGTGAATGCTCATGTTTTTAAGAGAATACGAAGATGTATTTCCATTATCTATACAAAATGAAGACGTATGTATTTCAAAACGAGGGTGCGAGTAAAAGAAAGTCTAGTACTAGAAGGAAAGAAAAACAAGCATTGGAGTCGTCTCCTCCTCACCCTCCTCACAGTATCATATCATCATGTGCGACTGCGAATGCGAGCCCCACTCTGACAGCAGTTGCTGTGTTGGCTAGTGATTCTTCTTCTTACCCAAGCCCTCAGCCGAGAAGAGGGAGAGGCAAGAGACAACCCACTCCTCTTCTGAACTAACCCAAAGATCAGGTCGGAGGCGGAGGCAAACACGAGAAGAAGATGCCGCGGCGGCCTAGCGGCGGCGGCGGCGGCGCTGGTCCCGCGGCGGCCGCGGTGCGCAAGGTCCCCCTGCGGAAGCTTCTGCGTGCGGCGTCGGTGGCGTGCGGCGTGCAGTTCGGGTGGGCGCTGCAGCTCTCCCTGCTGACCCCCTACGTCCAGGAGCTCGGCATCCCGCACGCCTTCGCCAGCCTCGTCTGGCTCTGCGGCCCCCTCTCCGGCCTCCTCGTCCAGCCCCTCGTCGGCCACCTCTCCGACCGCATCGCCCCCGCCGCCTCCCCCCTCGGCCGCCGCCGCCCCTTCATCGCCGCCGGCGCCGCTTCCATCGCTGCCGCAGTCCTCACCGTCGGATTCTCCGCCGACCTCGGCCGAATCTTCGGCGATTCCATCACCCCGGGCTCCACCCGCCTCGGCGCCATCATCGTCTACCTCGTCGGCTTCTGGCTCCTCGACGTCGGCAACAACGCTACACAGGGACCCTGCAGGGCCTTCCTCGCCGACCTCACCGGTATCTATCTACCCTACCTACCATCGATTGCTTGATTGATTGCTAGCTTGCTTGCTTCCCAACTTCGCATCGAACAGCCAAGAGGAATTGGAATTGGACCTCGCTTCCGCCACAAGCCACACCTGCTCATCTTTTCGATTCCGTCCAATTGCGAAACGTTAGAGGGCCAAACTTCAAAACAATTTCCTCTTTTTCTTTTTTTTTTCTTATGTGGCTGTATGTGTGGCTGTGTGTGGACACAACACAACAGCAGCCTGCCTCTGCGTATCGCTTTCCCCTTTAGCCTGCCTGCCTGAGATTCTTGCTCCGATGGATGCTGGTCGGCGTAACTCATTTTGCTTGTCTCCCTAAAAATTATATTATATATTTCCTCTTCATTTGTTTATTTATTTTACGGCCATGGTTTTTTGTTTGCCCTGCCAGCTGGCCTATTATTAGCATCAGGGTTAGGCGAGCTGGACAACACGAACCACAAAATGACATGACAACTCATTACACAATGCATATATTTGAATAATTAGGGTTGGTACAAATGTCGCACCAATTGTTTTTTTTTTCATTTCTTCCTTGTAGTTTTTTTTTTCATTTCTTCCTTGTTTACACGGAGTATTCGATGGTTGTGGGAGGGGGAGGTCAAGGGATCGCTTTCTGACTGAGATAGGAATATAGAAAGGAAGATATTTGAGTGTTACAGTACCCCTGTAAGTTTGGAATCATAGGAGGAGAAAGAGCATCTTTTGTCAACAGACAGGGCTATTGTCTGAGGGGCCCTGGTTAAATAATTGCAAGGCTGGCAGTGGTTTGTAGCTGTGGTCTTTGTTATGCCTTTGCATTCTATGGGAAACACCTGATGCAAACATTACATTCAGAAGGCATGATTGTGCTTTTTGTCATGGAAATGCTGGAGTTCCACGGTAAATTGGTGATAAAATTGATATGATTGTAATATTACTCCATGATCTTCTGTTTAGGCAGTCAAATTCAGCTGGCACGATCTCCATTATCCAATGCATGTGGATATGTGCATACAAGAGCTTTTCAGATATTCTTAACTTGTAGTTGCACATGCCTGTCCTCAAATTTTTCCCAGTAATGTTTACACCAATAACCCATCTGTGCAATATAACGTGTTCGAAAGGCATCGTAATTGCATTAGCATTTTTCCACACCTCGTAAATGCTCATTCTGATCCTTTCTATTTCAGAGAATGACCCAAGGAGGACTCGGATAGCTAATGCTTACTTCTCATTGTTCATGGCCCTGGGAAACATACTTGGATATGCCACTGGAGCATACAGTGGCTGGTACAAGATATTCCCGTTCACCGTTACTCCATCATGTAGCATCAGCTGTGCCAACCTCAAGTCTGCCTTTCTACTTGATATTATCATTTTGGTGGTCACTACATGCATCACTGTAGCATCAGTGCAAGAGCCTCAATCCTTTGGAAGTGATGAAGCAGATCACCCTAGCACAGAACAGGAAGCTTTCCTCTGGGAACTTTTTGGATCATTCCGGTACTTTACATTACCGGTTTGGATGGTTTTGATTGTTACTGCCCTCACATGGATTGGATGGTTTCCATTTATCCTCTTTGATACCGATTGGATGGGTCGAGAGATCTATCGTGGAAGTCCAGATGATCCAAGTATAACTCAGAGCTATCATGATGGTGTGAGAATGGGTTCTTTTGGTCTGATGCTGAACTCGGTCCTTCTTGGATTCACTTCTATTGTACTAGAGAAGTTATGTCGGAAGTGGGGAGCTGGACTGGTGTGGGGTGTCTCCAATATCCTAATGGCGTTGTGCTTTGTGGCAATGCTTGTAATAACATATGTGGCAAAGAATATGGATTATCCACCTAGTGGAGTACCACCAACCGGCATTGTCATTGCTTCCCTGGTAGTTTTTACAATTTTAGGAGCGCCCCTGGCGGTGAGTAACAATTTTTTCCCTCCAGAGTTTCTTCAAGTTCTCACTGGTGTATGGTATCCGTATTAATTCTTGTTATTGCAGATCACGTACAGTATACCATATGCAATGGCTGCTAGTCGGGTTGAAAATCTGGGACTTGGCCAAGGTACTGTTCCTTTTGAGTCAATGCTATCATTTTGGGTTCCTGTACTTAGGAAGTCTTTGTTTCACATGCAGGTCTAGCAATGGGCATTCTTAATTTGGCTATTGTCATACCACAGGTATGTATTTCTTGCCTTTTTTTCTCTTTGTTTTAGAGTTTGATTCGTTCAAACATATGACTGTAACACAGTACAATTATGAATATTGACATGATTGCTGTATCCTAAAATAACCTGTTGATGGTGGAAACTTACTTAATTCATGGCTCAACCACAGTTATCAGACACAATTTAAGAAATGGTTTAATGGTTAATTGTAAGCTATGACCTGCCGTCGACCATGTCAAAACAACCATATACTGCATAATTTACTAAGTAGGATAACTAGTCATACTGGTACAAGTAAATTTGTTATGAAAAACAATGCTTTCACAGTATTGTGCTGACCTCCGAAATCATTTACTTTCGTGCTAACTTTGTTAAGACACAATGAATATAATTTAGTAGTCATGGTGTTATCTTATTGACTTCGAGAAATCAAAAGCCAATTTACTTGAGTGAAAGTGTGAACTCAGGAATAATTGTGTTATGTAAGCTAGATACATTTTGTGAGCTACAGCATGAGAAATCATTCTCTTACAAATTTAGTATACTGTGAGTGCCATCATGGTAGTTGAAATTTAAAAGGTTGAAACCCTGATGGAAGATTACAAGTTCAGGATTGGCACAATTTGCCCTGATTTACGGGCTACAGAATATATAAGGAGGGATTTAGTAGTTGGATGTCAACCATTCGCTTGTTGCTACTACAAAGCTTCCATGCTATTCCAGAAAATTACTTTCATACATTAGGTTATCGTGCATGTACTGACACTGGTACATTCAGGTTATTGTGTCACTGGGTAGCGGGCCCTGGGACCAACTGTTTGGTGGTGGCAATGCACCAGCCTTTGCAGTGGCTGCTGCTGCATCTTTTATCGGTGGGCTGGTGGCTATTCTGGGCCTTCCACGAGCCCGCATTGCATCAAGGAGGAGAGGTCACCGATAAGAATATTGCTACATATAAATTGTCGGCCATTCTTTGCAATTCGACTCATAAGAGGCACTCGGAACGCTATGCAGTGCATGGGGGAATTGTATATTATCTCCGAATCAAGAAGGGGATAATGCTTGCTTTCTCCATGAGCTACTTTTGCCTTTTTCATGCCGGATCATCATATGCTGTCGTACATTGGATGATCTTATGCTGTTGTACATTGGATGTTGGTCATTTGTAGAGATACTAGTGAATAAAAGTTGCAGGAGTTGGTTCACTCGAGAAAATTCTGGTCAGTATGTCGTCCATCTGCTGCACGACAGCAGTTAGGAGCCGAATAGCATGTCCATGGGTTTTCATCAAATGTTGTATCATCATTTGTTTTTTGATACGTTCAGACGGCTTCAGTGCTGTGTGAATATATATGTATGGAATATATCGAGAAAATGTTGTTGTAACATTTGGTTTTTGATCGTTGAGACGACGGCTTCAGTGCTGTGTTAAGGTGTGTGTATGAAATGCTATATATTGGATCGATGATGTTGTTTGGGTAAGGTATTTTGATTGATTCTCGATAGATCATGTCGAAGTACTACTCAACTGTGAAAAAAAAAAGGAGTAATCATCATCAGTTGAAAATTTATTGAGATATACAGCTACAGTCGCCCTATATAGTCCACGTTGTTATGTGTAGGAAATTAAATGGAGGGAGGGCATGCATGGATTGGAATGAATCAAGTAAGGTGGTGGAGGTGGATGTGGAGTGGGACGCCGGGCGTTGGGTGGAGCAGCTGAGCCTCCGGGAGCGTGTCGGCCAGCATGTCCTTGAAGGCCTCCACCGTACCCTCGGTGGCGACGACGGCGGTGAGGAGGCCCTTGGCGTCCACGTCGCCGTTGCTCATTGGGACCACGTACCTTGCCCGCAGCAGGCTGGCCAGCTCCACGGCGTCCTCCTGCCCGGCGACGAGGGTGAAGTTGGCCGGGAGGAGCTGCTTCACGACGGGCGTGATTACCACGTCGGCACGCAGCGCCTCCTTCTCCAGGAAGGACCGGTCGTACACGCAGTGCGGCTCGTAGTACACAAGCCCCTTGGCGTCTTCCTCTTCTTCCTGGAGGAGGAACATGATGTAGCCGTTCTCCGGCCGCTGCCATGGGGGCCCCAGCACGGGCCCAGGGGTGGCCAGTATGCGGACGCCGCCGCCGTTGCAGTTGGTGGATTGCCCGGGCTCCAGGTAGGTGACGTCGCGGAATGGGGTGGGCAGCGCGGCCAGGACGGGGCGCGCGTTGGGGGTGGTGACGACGGGAAGGTCGGGGGCGGCGGCGGCGAGCTGGGCCAGGGTGCGCGCGTGGCAGTGGTCGTCGAGGCTCTGCGTGATGAGGAGCAGGTCGACCCCCGGAGGCTGCAGCACATCTTGGACGCCCAGGTTCTTGAGGCGCTTCTTGGCGGCGTCGAAGAGCCATGGCGCGCCGAAGTCGAGGTTGCCGGCGAGGATGGGGTCGACCAGGATGCGCGCGCCGCCGACCTCCCACACCCAGCTGTTGATCTCCAGGTATGTCAGCTTCACCTGCCTCTGCCTCTGCCTCTGGCTCTTCGTTACACCGGCGCTGCTGCTTCGGACTCGGACGGCTATCGCTCTGGGTCGCTGCGGCGGCGTGGAGGCGGCGAAGGTTCTCCGGCTGCAGCTGCTCCTGCTTATTAGCCGGTGGAGGCCGCCCATGGTGGTGGTGGTGGTGGTGGTGGTGGCCATGGCGAAATTTGCGTTTGCATCTCACTCTAGTGGTGCTCTGCCTCTGCTGCTGAGTAGGTACTCCACCTGTGGCCTGTAGGGCGCCGGCTACGTGTCCAAGTGGCAACCACCCACCCAAGACCAATCCTCCTGCTTTTACTTTTGACCCGCAGTTCCTTTTTCTTTTTCTTTTACTATGATCGAAGAGGCCAGGCCGGACTTGCGATTCTCTCAAAAGGAAAAAAAAAGGAATTATTGAAAAACGTTCGACAAATTTCTTTCATAGCTTTCGATTTTTCTGCTAGGCTGAGTTCTTTTCTGTTGAAGTTTTCAACTTGTCACCCTCGTTTTTCGCGTGTACATTTTTCAAACTAATAAAACAATGTGTTTTTGCAAAAAAAAAGACAATCTACACGAAAGTTGTTTTAAAAATTATATCAATCATTTTTTAAAAAAGATAACTAATGCTTAATTAATCATACGCTAATAAGTCACTCCGTTTTTTCTCGAAAAAAAAGTTACTCCGTTTTATGTACGGGAGGGATTAATTCTCAATTCCAAGCAACTAACTCAGCCTTAGATGCGCTTCAGGATTTGTGATAGCAAGTACTTGCCGTGCTTTTTTATATATAGATGAGCATAGGTTACATTCTACTAGTTATTAGTTATAATATAATTATACTACATTTAAAAGTTTTAGTTTAAACCGGTAAATGTTATATGGGTAATAAAAAGTAGTATCTATTTAGATAATGGTTATTGGCTAAAAGCTCACAAAGGTAGCTAGCATTAAATGAAATGGAAGATAAATAACAACTCCGCCAAAATAAATACTATCTATAAATGTATTGACACATCTTTCCATGAATTTTACGCTAGCAATGCGCCCACGCATCAACAAGTGTTTGATGGGCTTTAACCGATGGAAGAAACTTACCCCTACTTCTCAAATTGATCATCAAATAATGGAATTCAAAATTTCTCAATTGATCATAATATAATTACATGGACACGGATTTCATCAAAATACAATTAATGCAGCATGAAAGAATGTGTGCATGCTAAAGTGTACTACTAATTGACATAGTGTTTTAATCTATATATGCATTGTGAGAGAATGTGTGCATGGTGTTTTGATTGACGTGATTTCAATTATTCTTGGTCTTTGGTGCATAATATATATGATGATCATTTTGGGAAGGAGGGAGTATATTATAAGCTTTGAAATATTACATTTTCAATTTTTTAAAAGTTATCAGCCCACCAAGGAATGTCAATGATCCACTATGGCCTCGTTCTTTTCAGCTGCTAGGATGTGCTACTCACTCGTTTATCGAGAGCCGCTTTCAAAACTTCCAAACGACACGTGTTTTTTTAAAAAAATCTACCTAGAAAGTTCTTATAAAAATCAAATAAATATATTCTTAAATTTATAATAGTTAATAAGTAGTTAGTTATGTGCTAATAGCTCGCTGTGTTTTTTTGCCAATCAAAATAGCTCAGTAGAGAAGCCTAATTCAGTCCTCCTGTTCATTTTACATCATCTCTTATGTCGCAAGGTCCATGTGCTTATATCATCTGGCCATTAAAGCATAGGCAAAATTAAATTGGACGATGTTATGATTAGTTGAAAAGTGAAGATAAGAAAAAAAGTGATTGGTTGGTAAGATAATATTAGTGGAGAAGTTATTATATTTTGGGACAAATCATGAATGCTACAATATGTTATATTTTGGGACGGAGGAAGTAATAGCCAAGTATTCGCATAATTTCTCTAAAAGGATATGTTGACACATGTATAGCAAATCAGAAAAAAAAAGTTAATTTTTTAAATAACATTTGATCATTCTTTTTATTTATAAAATAGTGTAAATATGTTAAAATAAATTCATATATAAAGTTCTTTCGATGATAAAATATTTCATAACAAAATAAATTATAGTTATATAATTTTTTAATAAAATGATGAATGGTCAAATGTTATCTTAAAAGACAAACGACATTATCTATTAAAAACAGACACGTCACAACATCCCATTAAAAAAGGTTGTAGATTACATAACCTCTAAAGGAAGAAACAAAAAAGATAAGTTAGATAACTCTCTTGTAAAATTAATTAATTAGCTCGGTTGGCGTGGTTAGCAGATCGTTGATCAGGTTCGTGATGGCGGAAGGAAGTTAAATGGGCGGGCAGACAAGACAGCGCCACCTACGATCTGAACAATGTACTCCACGCAGCATTCGGTCTAGATAGATCTAAACTTCGGTCCTTTTTTATCATGTTAATTTGTCATACAGACATATTTTTTCAGTCACATCATCTCCAATTTTAACCAAAATCCAAACTTTACGCTGAACTAAACACAGCCGTGGTGTTTGAATCTTCTGAAAATAAAGATAAAAATTAAGTGTTTCATACAAAACGAGGTGATAATAACTTGTGATTAATTAAGTTTAATTATTATAAACTTAAAAATGAATTAATGTGATATTTTAGGATAACTTTCATATATAAAGTTTTCGTACGAAACACACCGTTTAGTAGTTTGAAAAGCGTACCACAAGTATCCAAAAGTTTATCTAACTTTTGTTGAAGAAAATAACAGGGCCAGAGTCAGTCTAGTATTGATACTGATGTGGTATTAGTTTTTTAATTAGCCAGGGGTTGTATTTTGTATTGGCAAAATGCCTGCAGACGATGTTGTACGAGTATCTAGCATCAGCACATAGTACATGGCAATAATTTGCCTACAGATACAGATGCCGATCTGATTCCTTTTCTAGTCTACTAGCGGCTCAAATAATCTTCATGTATTTGTCTATACTTCCTTAGTCAGATGAGATTAGATCAGAGATCAAGCGAGTAGAGTACATGGGTACTAAAAGTGCAGTTTACTTTTCTTTAAGATGCACTCGATAACTCAATGATAAAAGATATGTAATTTTAACTCCAAGTTCCCTGTTCAATCTTTAAATGCTCACAAATTTTTTTAGAAAAATGTTTGGAAGGATGTCTTTCCCTCTAAATCTCGATTTTCAGTTTACCTTTTCTTTTTCTAGTAGACTATAGATTTGTACTTCCTCTGTCCCAAAATATAAACATTTTTACCATAGTGATAAGTTAAATATTTTTTAACTTTGACTATTAATAGTAAAAAATAAAAAAGATCAATAATGTGAAAATGATATTATTGGGATTCATCATTAAACAAACTATCATAATATATACAACTCTTTTTATTTAGAACATCTTACTTTTATAAATACTGTTGGTCAAAGTAACATCTTAAAGGTCGTGTTAGAGTAAAAAAATGCTTGTATTTTACTAGGATGGAGGGAATAATTCTTTTTACTCTTTATCAAATGAAACTCTGCACATTCTTGTCCAGATTGTTTCAAAAGAAGAGGAATGAGATTGAGATCTGATGTTACAAAGGATCTTAATTTTACACACAACACTGCAAGGCATTATGGCAATACCTAGGTTTGTTTGACACCACGGAATGAGTCTATACACAGGGTTCATAGCCAAAAAAAAAGCCCAAAAGTAAAGTCATGGATGCTAAGTGCAGTTTACTTGTGAACCTGAAGAGGAAAATCTATTCTCCGTTGTTACAAAAGAATCTTAATTCTACGCACAGCACCATGTAAAAACATGTAAATTCAGGCTATCTGGCCATGCAATGAATTTATCTGTTCTGACCCAACAGAAGGCGGTTCTGCGTTTGAAGTGGAATTTTTCATGGCACATGTAATGAAACAAGTCATTAGCATAGTGACTTTTTTTTGCCGAAAGGTTCGGTCGAATTGGGTGTAAAATCGAATGAAAAAAAAGCAGCTGCTAACTACAGTGTGCTGTCGCATCGGTACCGAACTAGCATAGTGACTTATTGAGTAGTAGTAATTTGAAAAATAAGTCTAGGATATTTTAAAGAAATTTAGCATGTTGAAAATAAATGAGAGGATGGTTGTAGCTGCTGTGCACCCATAGAGGATCCAATCCAAAGAAAAGAGAAAAAGGGGTGACAAAACAACAAGTCAAAACAAAAGGAAAGGGAGCTCAAGTGAGGAGGCTGCTGCATCTTCTTCTTCCTCCCTTTGCCTTGGATTTTCCACTTGCACTTGCACTTCCTCCTCCTCATCAGTAATCCATGGACAATCCCGAGGCGGAGCCTGATGACGCGGTGCTCTTCGTGGGGGTCTCCCTCGTCCTCGGCATCGCCTCCCGCCACCTCCTCCGGGGCACCCGCGTCCCCTACACCGTCGCCCTCCTCGTCCTCGGCGTCGCCCTCGGATCGCTCGGTCTGTCTATTTCTCTCTCCCCCTCCTCTCCTACCACCTTGCCTTCTCCTCGATCTCCCTCACCCTAACTCTTTTTCTTATCTTCAACATTCCTTCAGAATTTGGCACAAAACATGGCCTGGGCAAACTCGGAGCCGGCATTCGTATCTGTAACTACTTCTTCTATTCAATTACTTATATTACTCACTTTTTTATTGTACATATGCTAATTAATTATTACTCCTAAATTTAATTTCAGGGGCTAACATTAATCCTGATCTTCTTCTGGCTGTTTTTCTACCCGCTCTTCTTTTTGAAAGTTCCTTTTCCATGGAAATACACCAAATCAAGGTACTATATTTCTTTCTCTTTCTTCATGTGTGATGCCACGCGATTATTTTCTGTTCACTGCAAATTTTCTGTTTAAAAATCATTTCAGATGCATATATGGCTACTCATTGTTTTGTACTAAAATGCTTATTTTCCAGAAATGTATGGCACAAATGGTGTTACTTGCTGGACCTGGTGTGCTAATATCAACCTTTTTCCTAGGCTCTGCTCTAAAGGTATGTAACATATACATGACTAGTTTTCTTTTTTTATTTTTTTAACATGTCCTGATGCTATCTAGTTCATGTGTCGCAGCTCACTTTTCCATACAACTGGAACTGGAAAACATCATTGTTGCTTGGTGGATTGCTTAGTGCAACTGACCCCGTTGCTGTTGTTGCACTGCTAAAAGAACTTGGCGCAAGTAAAAAGCTTAGTACCATAATTGAGGGAGAATCCTTAATGAATGATGGGTAAGATAATATGCCTCTCTACTGGTTCATTCTTTGATCCCATACAAGACAATCTTTCCTTGCTGCGCCTCTGCCTCTTCTACCCTGTCACCTGGAAAAAGGGACAATATGAACCATGCAAAAGTTGGATTTCTCTGGTCAATACTCAGAGAAAATTTCTACACTAAAACTAGTATCATTTATCGAGCCTTAACATTGAACAAATTTTTTTAGTATGAGATTCATCCCATGTGTTTGAACTTCATTTTCCTGTTTGTATTTTTCAATTTCAAAGTTTCTGAAAGATACAGTTCATAACATCTTTGCTCATCCTGCAGTGAGAGATTCTATCACATAACGCTAAAATTGTTATTCCCCCCAAATAAGAAGACCATGGTCTGATTTGTTTATGGAGACCTGGAAACATAAGTTACTATAGATTTTATGGCCATATTAATATTGTTTTTCCCTTTATTTCTTGATGGAAGTTAAAATCAGGAATCATGTATTTAGTTAACTATTATAACATGACCCGACTTTCTTTATCTGCAGTTGTAAGGCACTCTTGATTAATGCTGTATCTGTCATTGTATACATCAGCTACATGGCAGGATAATGTGGTGCTTAAAAAGAGCACTAAAACGTAATATGATTATGTGATATTGCCTGCTGCTCACCCTTAATTACTGCATATTATACAGGACTGCTATTGTTGTGTATCAGTTATTCTATAGGATGGTGCTTGGAAGAACTTTCGATGCAGGATCAATAATAAAATTCTTGTCAGAAGTTTCACTTGGAGCGTATGTGGAATATTCTTTGAATCTCAAGACTGGATAATGATGTTATAGTGCTTTTAAGTACTAATTCTTTTTGTATATTCCTTTACCAGTGTTGCTCTGGGCCTTGCTTTTGGAATTGCATCAGTACTGTGGCTGGGCTTTATTTTTAATGATACAATCATAGAGATCGCGCTTACTCTTGCTGTCAGCTACATTGCTTTCTTCACTGTAAGATAACTAATACATCCAACCTTCTCCACCTGTTCTTTTCTTCAGAAGGGCATTTCTGGTTAAGTTACTTGAGCTACGCTGCAGCAAACAGAATAAGTTGTGGTTCATCCTATAATTACAATTCATGATGGCCTTTTTTTTTGTTTTGCAATTTTGCTAGAGATGTCATTTTACTGCTAAGCAGTGGTAGTTGCTACATGCACATATAGCTTGAATATCTATGATATATTTAAAGATGCATAATCGGTCAGGGATTCATGGTTTCTTGAAATGTGCATATGCAATTACAGAGCGGCAAATGATTTGATCAAATATTATTATTATTGAGGGTTACTACTGATGGCATCTCTGATTTATAGTTCTAATAATTTGGGCTATGATGGGTGAAACTTTGGATAGGTGAATGGATCTGTGAAGAAATTATTTGAACATAGGTTGTAAAATGAGCATATGCTAAGAAATGTAAGGGTACATGTCTGTACATTATAATGTGCCTATAAATGGATCAGTCATCATTTTTACTAGCCCAATCATTTGTCTTCTTCCCATATTTTTGCAACTACTGACTGCATACCCTTTAGTATCATCTTTCAGTTCCATATAATATGTCAAACATGTATATTTTTCTGTGAGCATTTGCACATATAACATTAACATATCAGTACCCCTGATTATTGTTAGCTTGTTTGATCACCTGTGCAAGTATCCATCATGGACTGGTTTTTCTGATACCTTCTGCAATAGGAATTCGTCTGTGTTTTGGATAAAATTATGCCAATTAATAATAAGTGTTTATTTCCCTCTATTTTCTTGGAGTCTTCTCATTTACTAATGTGGTTATATCAGGCACAAGATGCACTGGAGGTCTCTGGTGTTTTGACCGTCATGACACTGGGAATGTTAGTAAAACATTTGTTGGCGACCTATTCTGTGTATCCCTTAAATACCATCAAATATTGACACGTCATATGTCCAGGTTCTATGCCGCTTTTGCAAAAACTGCTTTTAAGGGTGACAGTCAGCAAAGCTTGCATCATTTCTGGTATGTCAATCAATATGTGTCACTTTAACAAATATTAAATTATCAAGTCATGATCAATCTTAACATTCCATCAGTTCTGTAAAGCTGTTTGATGTTCATGCTTCCTACATTTACATTAAATTCTTGTGCTCTTGTAGAGCTACTATGCTGCATTGTTGATTTTGTTGGATTCAGTAGCCAGTCATTTCACTTGCATGCCATTATTGTTTTTCTCAGTGGTGGATCTATAAATGTTTTAGAGCCTGGGCAAGTAAAAATAGATGATGATAAAATAACATAAAATAAAATTCATTCAACTCTATATACCATTTACACAAGCAAGAGTGCAAGTTCTGAATTAGGAGAGGAAAACCAGTAGAAGGGATTATCAATGAATGATAGTATACTTGTACATTGTTGATAGACTAGACATATATACAGAGTAGTGACATGTGCTACCCATAATTCCTTTGTAGCTGCTCTGTTTCCTTTTGCTAGTTGTGTATTTTGGTTGGCTAATCTAGGAGGCTAATGAGTAACTAAATACAAACTTTAACGCTGCATGCTGCTGCTGTTTTTTCTGGTTGCACCAAAACAATGTTAGTAAGAAATCTGCAGCAAAATGAGATGTAAATCCAATTTATAAGTGGAAGACCAACAAGAAAGCAGATTAGAAAATCCCTCGAGTGGCATGCAACTTAATTCACTGCTCTAAGACCAAATTACACCCCATTATGCAGTCCATTACTCATTTGGCCATAAGATACAACCCAGGATATGTCCTAGTGGCTAATGGATATGTTGCAGTCCTGAACTTTTCTTTTCTTTTCCTTTTGTTTCCTCTTTTTTAGCCCTGTGCTGAACTTCTATGAAACTCCTGTAAAAATCGTCTGCGTTTTCATTAATTAAAGCGGGGGAGATGCTCTCCCTTTCTCCAAAAAAAAAAAAAGATACAACCCATGTGTGTCCCACCATTAGCATCATCACAGATCAACTCATCTTACCAAGATCCTGAAGTTAATACAAAGGATTGGAGCGAAAAATCATAAGATCATTAGGGCTAGAGCAAAGAGGATGAATAAATAGCACAAAGTAAGGTTAGTTTACTCGTTCCAGAGCAGTTTCCATACAAAGAACGCCGGTCAGGGACATACATCAAGGGATATCTCCTGTTTTGCCCCTTTTGATTTATCCATCACTAAGGAAAATTTGGGCTCAAGGCTGACCCTTTGATGTAGTCTTTTTGAAGGTAGTTTGATGTGGTCCTATCTTGATGGGCAATGCCCTGAAGTTTCTCATTTAGCAGGTTTGTTTTGTAGACAGTAACTAACCAAAATTTAAGAAAAGCAAAAACATAGTGCACTGATATTCCTGTCATTAACTGACAAATAATATGGTTATTATTGAGGTACCAAATGTACCTTGTAATCTATTCAGGTAGGAAAGCTATTTCTTCTTTTATTACTTTTCCGAGGCATTCTAATGTAAGCTTCATGTCTATATTTAATTATACTTTTCTTGTATTCAGGGAAATGGTTGCTTATATAGCAAACACACTTATATTTATACTGAGGTATTGTCAAGGTCTTCTACGCTTGCTCTTGAAACATTCTCTGATCTTTCTTTCTTCTTTCTGGCTGAAACCAAACTGCTTGCTTTTATTTGTTGTAATCCTATGATTTATATATAGATACAGTTATAATGTTTCTTACACGTGAATTCCCCACAGTGGGGTTGTTATTGCAGATGGAGTACTAGAAAATAATGTCCATTTCGAGAGGCACGGTATTTATCTCCATGTACCTTTTGAAATTTACCTTTTATGTTTCCAATAAAGAAACCACAAAAGCCTAGTTCAAGTCTGTGGTCAGATGACCAGAGCCTTCCACGACTATTGATAAATGCAGGATAACCAGGAGAATGGCTAGAATGCGCTGCTTCCTTTTAGAGGAGGGAGAGACCGCAGACTTGAAAGATACCTTGCAATTGCTGACATGGACATTCTGGAATAGAACATTGTTTCTGAATTTCTTATTTATGCTTGCATTTTTTTAATTACTGTTTCAGGTGCTTCATGGGGCTTCCTTCTTCTGCTCTATGTATTTGTGCAAATTTCTCGGATATTAGTTGTTGTTATTTTGTATCCATTGTTGCGCCACTTTGGGTATGGTTTGGACTTGAAAGAAGCCACAATTCTTGTTTGGGCGGGACTGCGAGGGGCTGTTGCTCTGTCTCTATCATTATCTGTTAAGGTAAGTTATTATCCTTGTACCAGCCAACCTTTTATTGTTTCATTGTATTTACATTATTATACTATAAATATTTCTGAATCTTCTACCCTTTTTTTACTAGCGTGCTAGTGATGCAGTTCAGACCCATCTGAAACCAGTTGACGGAACAATGGTATGCTGTTTTTTTTATGGAGAAGTTTGAAATGTTTGATTTTACCTTTACTAATGCTACATATTTGCAGTTTGTGTTCTTCACTGGTGGCATCGTGTTTTTGACATTGATTTTTAATGGTTCTACTACACAATTTTTGTTGCATCTACTTGGAATGGACAGATTAGCAGCAACAAAGGTTAGCTTCATGAATTGTTACCTATGATTATTTTTTTCCTGTTGGGATAATTTTTTTGCTTGTCCATAGATTTCTCTGCTTTATAAACTTTCTGATTTCTAGTTGGTACCAATCTGCCATCTCCTTTGTATTAATTAGTGAGTTGGCAAATTTAAGGTTTTACGTGAGATATATTTTAGTCTAGTACCTTTAAGTCCAACACTTTTTAAATATTTAGGGTTCTCAGTTTTGCATTTGTACATAACTATGATCATGTTGCCTATAACGTTGAAAGACATTTTTTTTATCTGGAATGATTGATTTTTCATTATCCTTGACAAGAACTGTAATGACCATCAGCACCAAAGAATCAAAGGTTCTACCTGTGAACATCCTCTCCAAACAAGCATTCTGTTCAACTCTTTTGATTAGCAATTGTAGCCAGTGGCGAACCTAGAACAAAAATTACCGGGTGTTCTATACATACTAATGATCTAACCATTGACTAATTTATTAAGATGGCATAAAAAAGCTAGAGATGAACAATCTATCCGGGGTCATGTGCACCCAGGAACATGCATGTAGGTATGCCCCTGATTGTAGCTTCTCCCTGCTTTTCTTGGCAGTTTCTGATCTTTTAGAGCTTGTAAATGCTTTTCTAATATTTCTCATTTTATATAATATTTTCCTGTGGAGAACTCCCTTACTTTTCTCCTAGAAAAGATGGTTGAACTATGCATAAATTCAAAAGTTAGTCGCAGATCCTTTCTTACTGATTACGGTTGTTTGTAAAGCCTCTTCCATCACCTGCTCCAAAGTCCAAGCTGGATAGGTTTTCTTTGGTGTTGTCATGTTGATTTTTAGGTTGTATATCTCTTATTCCTATATAGTTAGTACCCACTAAGTCATAATTGCTATAAAGCTTGCACCACAGCTCGCCACGTCATCGGCGCATATTAACTGTTAGATCTTGATCGGATGGCCTTCAAACATCGCATGTATCCAGTCTGCTATTGGCAAAAAAAAAAAGGAACGAACCTCTCCCTTGACGCCTCCGCCCAGTGGGCTGTTGGCCCAGCAAGCAACAGAAGAAATTTTTTCCGTTCTTTCTTAGCAGCCAACGGATGAAAGCGGCCCACTTGATAAACACATACTCCACATTATTTTGTCGGAAAAAAAACACGCAACCAATGAGTAAAAAAAGGAAACACACGAAGATTGATCAACAATATTTCTCAGTAAGAATTCTCAAATCCCGCTGCAACGCGCGGGGGTATCCACTAGTGATATAGTAAGTTATTCCCTTCACACTCCAGGTAAAGATTCTAACATTATTGTTATTGCAGCTTCGCATATTGAATTATACAAAATATGAAATGCTAAACAAGGCATTGGAGGCTTTTGGTGATCTTAGGGATGATGAGGAACTTGGTCCTCCTGCTGATTGGGTTACTGTAAAGAAATATATCACATGCTTGAACGACTTGGACGATGAGCCTGTGCATCCTCATGCTGTTTCTGACAGAAATGATCGCATGCATACCATGAACTTAAGGGACATCCGTGTGCGGCTTCTAAATGGTATGTTATCACCTTACATTATAATGTGCTGATGGTGGAATTTGATACAAATATTTCCTGGAGATCGAAATAGAACACATATTAATACACTCCTTTGTTATATTCTTGTCTCCTGTTATCATTTAGCTATTTCAAGTTGGGCTTTAAGTTTGATGTCATGTTTTATGTTCAATATCCCTTTTAGTTACTTTGCTTAGTTGCTCTCTAATTTTTCCCAGTAACATGCTATATGGAAAGCTTAGGTATGTTTACTAAGGATGCATCGTTTACTTTTTACATTGCCTGCTGGTTATTAATCTGTTTGGTGATATACTTGAACCTTGGGCGCTTCCTTTGGTTTAGTGATACGTTTGGTACTTGGCTTTCAATAAGATATATCATCTCTTTTTCTGATGAAACTTTATCAAATTGATGGATTAGAGTTTCTTTGACTTATTTGCTTCCTATCTTTTCATTTTTTACACCCATTTTGTTGCATTCAGTTTTTTATTCCCACATAGTTCAATTAATATTTCTCTCACTGTTCTATATTCTCTAGATAAGCTGCTTACATTACGGAGTTCTATGCTGAATGAATAAAAACAGGTGTCCAAGCTGCTTACTGGGGAATGCTTGAAGAAGGACGAATAACTCAAGCCACTGCAAATATTTTAATGAGATCGGTTGATGAAGCTATGGATCTTGTTCCTACCCAAGAATTATGTGACTGGAAGGGTTTGCGGTCCAATGTCCATTTTCCAAATTACTATAGGTTCCTTCAAATGAGCAGGTTGCCACGAAGGCTTATCACTTACTTCACAGTAGAAAGACTGGAGTCAGGATGTTACATCTGTGCTGCATTTCTCCGTGCTCATAGAATCGCAAGACGGCAGCTACATGACTTTCTTGGTAAAAATTTCATGTTTGTTTGTGCATATTAGCTGCCATTTATTTGGAGGTCTAATTCCAGAAAGAGTAAAAGACAAATCCACCTGAATACATGATATGCATATGAGATATGAGATATATGTGGGTGGAACATATTCTTGGTGTACATTGCTTTAGTTTATAAATGCAATGAAGATGCAATATATATACTCTAGTAAGGGTTATGCTTCCTATAATTCTGTAGGGTTATGCTTCCTACAGAATTTAGTGTCAAACTGGCCAGGTCCTGATGTGTTGGTATAGCTTTTGTTTCTGCAAAACTGCTTTATAGAGTGAAATTTGGATGGCTTAAATGATCTCGCAAGGAGTAAGAATGAACCTGTCAAGTTTACTTTGTTTTGCAAGTTACTACTATGGAAGCCTGGTTGAAGGCATCTTTCTATTAATAATTTGGAATGCACCTTCATTAGTACAGATGACTTGCATGTCATGCTAGTGCTCTTTGAACCTGTTTCCATTCTTATGCACTTCTTTCTTCAGGTGATAGTGAGGTTGCAAGAATTGTTATTGATGAAAGTAATGCTGAGGGAGAGGAGGCTAGAAAATTCTTGGAAGATGTTCGTGTTACATTCCCTCAGGTTCGTGGTTACAGTTTGTTCCCATCATATGATTATTAATGGAGTTTACAGTCATCAGCATAAAATCTTCATACCCAATTCTACTAACAGTTTTCTTTTTCCAAAACATGGACATAATGGCACTATGTCCAGGTTATCATGCCATGTGTCATAAATTATACTTTATAAATTATGAAGTTGTTGTGCTGGGACCTGCCAGTCTAACTTCTTTCCTGAAATAGCTGGTGGAAGGAAAATATAGTACTTCTGTCATAAGCTGGTGAGCTGAACTGCAATGGGACTAGTTTTGGTTTTTACATGTACTTATATGACACCAAAATGCTGAGAAATGGTTTAAGTTTGGATTGGTGTATTTGATGTGGCATATCAATTGTACTGTCTATTGCAAAATTTATGTGAAGATCCTACTCTCCAAACAAACAAAAAATAGTACGTAGGATGTGGCATATCAATTGTACTGTCTATTGCAAAATTTATGTGAAAATCCTACTCTCCAAACAAACAAAAAATAGTACGTAGGAAGTTTCATTAAGAAGATGAAAGGCAACAAAATTCAAACTGTTATTAAAATATTTATTTATGGTTCAAAAGACAAAGTATTTACTTAGTGTTTCATATTTAAGGTGATCTTTATATTAACCAAGAGAAACACCACAACATAAATAAAATGTTCCATGATTTCAGGTGCTTCGTGTGCTGAAGACTCGACAAGTAACATATTCGGTATTGACCCACTTGAGTGAGTATATTCAAAATCTCCAGAAGACTGGGTTGCTGGAAGAAAAGGAAATGGCCCATCTAGATGATGCTTTGCAGGTGGCTGGAATATTTTGCTTGTCTTTTAATTATTACTATGCTGACTTTGTTGTTTCAGTTACAAATCACAATGGAAATACTAATTCTAGTCAATTCACTTGGCAGACAGACTTGAAGAAGTTCAAGAGGAATCCACCATTGGTAAAAATGCCAAGAGTCAGTGATCTTTTGAACACTCATCCGTTAGTTGGTGCACTGCCTGCTGCGATGCGTGATCCTTTATTAAATAGCACAAAAGAAACAGTAAAAGGACATGGCACAATCCTTTATAGAGAGGGCTCAAGGCCAACTGGTATATGGCTTGTTTCGATTGGAGTAGTAAAGGTCTGTTTCTGCTTTAAGACTACCTTATCACATTAGAGTTGAGGCTTACTGTACTTTCCAGTTTGTTCCATGATGAGCATGTACATCTCTATCTCCTTTTTCCACAGTGGACAAGTCAGAGATTAAGCAGCAGGCATTCATTGGATCCAATTTTATCACATGGCAGCACTTTGGGCCTGTTTGAGGTGCTGATTGGAAAACCTTATATCTGTGACATGATTACAGATTCTGTGGTGCACTGCTTCTTCATTGAAGCTGAAAAGATAGAGCAATTGCGTCAATCAGATCCTTCTATTGAGATTTTTCTGTGGCAGGTATCATAAGCTTAACCCAATAAATTATGTGGTTCTTTGGCTTCTTTATTTTATGGTTTTTGGAAATCCGGATATCGTCGTAGAGCCAAACAACACTGCAGGGAAGATGTAGAACATACTGACCGGTACATCAACCAGTGTTCAGGAAAGTGGCCCTTTCTGTCGAACACTTAGGTACTGGTTTTTCTTTAAACCTGCAGTTTAGGTTCTAAAGAATACCCCAATCTGCCTTCCCGGTTTAAGCTGAAAGGCTATCTATGCTTCTCAAATATCACAGCATCTTAGGAAGAAAACATTTTAGCGTTGCAAGAGCTGGATGTCTGAAAACCTCTCAAGATCTTGGAATATACCAAAAAAAACTACACTGTTCTATTTTTCATATGCTTCCTGATTCCTTTTTAACGTATAAAAGTTCATGATTCTTTTAATCAGAAAGGTAGGACCTCTGCCAATTTAGTTACAGGATAGAGTTTAGAGATAGATAAAGTTACAAGGAGGAAAGGGCCTGCCAATAGGAAGAGCTGCTAGAGGCAAGGACTGCCAGAAAGTACCTGCACCATAACATTAATTGCCGAGGGCCCATGCATATTTGCCCAGTTCAACTTTGGGCTTGATTAGTTCGCGAAAAGAAAATTTTTGGGTGTCACATCGGATGTTTGACCGAATGTCGGAAGGGTTTTTTGGACACGAATGAAAAAAATAATTTCATAACTCGCCTGGAAACCGCAAGACAAATCTTTTGAGACTAATTAATCCGTCATTAGCACATGTGGGTTACTGTAGCACTTATGGCTAATCATGGACTAATTAGACTCAAAAGATTTGTCTCACGATTTCCCCCCTAACTGTGCAATTAATTTTTTTTCATTTATCTATATTTAATGCTTCATGCATGTGTCTAAAGATTCGATATAATGTTTTTGGGAAAAAATTTTGGGAAACTAAACGGGGCCTTTATTATCAAAGCACTTCACTTTTTTTTTCTTGATTATTACAGTGAGGAGAAGATAACAAAATCAAACCGACATGTTCTCTTTTAACTAATTAATCAGTGGAACTTGCAAGCTTATATGTTCATATTAATATTCATGGAAATTTCAGGAAAGTGCTCTAGTCGTTGCCAGGCTTTTGCTCCCTATGATGTTTGAGAAAATGGCAACACATGAGCTCAGGGTTCTCATCACTGAAAGATCTACTATGAACATCTACATTAAGGGCGAAGAAATTGAACTTGAGCAGAATTTCATTGGCATCTTACTGGAAGGATTTTTGAAGACCAAGAACCAAACTTTGATCACACCTCCAGGGTTACTGCTACCACCAAATGCCGACTTGAACTTATTTGGTCTCGAGTCATCAGGTTATTAAGCTATCCTCAGACACTCAACATGAGATGCCTGTTCTTTTTCTTTTCCCTCAAAAACACAATGTTGTAGAGTGCTCTGAGTGAGTTCTCTGCCTCTTGCTGTTTTGTCGTCGGGATGACTCTTGCTGTTTTGTTTGCAGCTATAAACCGCATTGACTACTGTTATACAGCACCCAGCTATCAGGTGGAGGCTAGAGCAAGGATTTTGTTCGTTGAGATAGGGAGGCCCGAAATAGAGGCGGATCTGCAAAGGAGTGCGTCATTGATATCTCAAACCCTTGAACTGCCTCGGACACAAAGCAAGGAGCACAGCGGTTTGCTCAGCTGGCCGGAAAGCTTCAGAAAATCCAGGGGAGCTCAGAATGGTGCCAGCTTAACTGAAATCAGAGACCATCCAGCAAGCTTCTCTGCAAGAGCATTGCAGCTGAGCATGTACGGGAGCATGGTACGTAGAATAAGGAAAGCAAAATTATGGTTTTACATACAGTAGTATTTCTGATCAAAGTCAGCTGATGGATTTGGTTTGCAGATCAATGACATGAAGTCCGGTCAGGGTCAGGGTCAGAGGAGGCAGAGGCATCGTCACACGAAAGCAAGCTCTAATAAAGCGCACAGCTCGTCGTACCCAAGAGTGCCTTCGAGGTCGTCCAACACGCAGAGGCCCCTGCTGTCTGTGCAGTCCGAGGGTGCCAACATGACGACGGCAAGGCAGGCTGCTGCTGCTGGTGCTTTTCTGCCGCCGGAGCCGGAGGAGGCAGGACGGCGGCGGCGGCGACAACGCAAGGCAATAGAAGAGGACGAGGACAACTCGAGCGATGAGTCGGCCGGGGAAGAGGTGATTGTCATTGTCGATTCTCCCAGCATGCTCACCTTCCGTCAGCCCTCCAGCGCTGCTGATCGATGATCAACGTCGCAACCCAAGTAATTGTTGGACCAGCCAATGGAAATACTCCTCTTATATTTAATACTAATATTTGCAATGCATTTGCTCATTTCATTCTGTTCTAGCGTATACATATGCATCTTATATTTGCATGCTTGGCTCGTGCGTTTACCTCTAGTACAGTAATAAAGAAGAATCCCTGTTCGTTCCGATGTTGAGCTACATGATTATTTATATAGATATATATTTTTGAGATGATGAGCTGCCTACTTGACTGATTAATTTTGTTTTGCATTTTGCTCATGACTCATGAGCCAATGACACAATAACCACTACACCATGACACTAGATTACCAACAGACATCTGTCGGTAAAGATAAACAATTATTGATAGACTATTTGTTGGCAAAGGCTTTTGGCAAATTATATGTTGGGAATACTATGTAATAAGACATATTATATGTCAGCAATTCTAAATTTTTTTGGGTCAAAATAACTGTCAGCAATTTTAAGACTAGAAACCAATTATATGTCAGGAAAACTTAATGATAATCCATCTGTCAGCAATACTTCGTCCGTCAGAATTCAACGGCTAGGATAGAGCGCGGTGAAAGCTCAGGCAGGAAATAAAAAAAACCGCCGATATTCTGTGCGCCAAAAAAAAACACACCAAAAAAACCCTAGCTAGGTCGCCGCCTCCTCTCCCCGCTTCCACTGCGCGCCGCCACCTCTCCCCCTTCCACGCTCCTCCCCATCCACCGGGCGCCGCCACCTCCTCCTTCGCCAAATCCGCCGCGCGCCGCCACCTCGCTCCCCATCCACCGCGCCCCGCTTCCCCCTCCGCCTCGGCAAAATCCTCCCACCTCCACCACACCTTCCTCCAAGTCGGCGGCGGCGGCGAGTTCAAAGTTCGAAGCTGCAAGGTACGTGGTAGAAACGAAATCATATTTTCCCGCAAGATCATCATGATGATTTTCTATGTGTGCCATGCAGCGCGGTGGTTCCCTGAGCCAGAGAAGGTGTGTTTCGATTTGGGAAGAAGAAGGCCTTGCTGTCCAGTGAGCAGGTACCTCAATTAACTCTCGATCTGATTAGCTGTGTTTCTGAATTCGATGTGATTGCAACATGTACAGCATTTCCTCCCTCTCCTATTAGCTGCGATGGCAATAAGTTAATCCCATGCATTTTTTCCCCTTGGATTGATGTGGTGTAGCTAGCTAGATGTTTTTTTTTTTTGGATATTAGCTTCTTTGGCTAATCTACTCAGTGTACTGGAAAACATCTCCGCAGACATAGCCTGGAAATATGACAAACTAAGTTACATAATAAAATTAAAATAATGCAACATACCAAGTTGTTTCACACTTCAGAGTTATGCACTTTGTTTTTTTCACTGCCACACTGTGAGTATTCTGAAATAAATCCAAAATTAGCATGTTTAACCTTTAAAAAATTTAGATCAACAAGATTTTTATCAGATTAGTACCTATATATTCTCCCATTATTCTATAATCTGAGTACATAAAAATCATATTATTTATACTTGGTAAGCTGCAATGTAGTGTATATTGTCTCTAGCTCAGTTGCTTCAGGAAAAAATACACTGCAAGATTACTCAAGAGAAAGGGACCAATATCATGTCTTAATTTGTGTATTTAGAAACTGGACTTGTACATAGGCTGGAAAAAAAATCACAGTTGCTCAACTATGTTTATGCTACTGTTTGCTGATTCTGTCAACTAATATATCAACTAATATATCAAAAGATTACTGTGGACTCAAGTTAGACGTTAGCTAATCATCATGGATAAGGCGTGGATGGATGAGCCTAGGCACACACAAATCTATATACAAGGAGTGGACAATTTCCTTGATTTTGCATTTAGCAAGTCTGCAATAGGAGATAAAATATTATGCCCATGTAGAAAATGTGTGAACTCATCATGGAAAAATCGAAGTGACATACGTGAGGACTTGATATGCGATGGATTTGTAAAGGGTTATAGAACATGGATGTTTCATGGAGAAACAAGTTCCTCTTTTGTTGATAATCATGACAGTGATGAGGTTGACAGTGGGCACTCTAGAGAAGATGATGACATTTCTGATTTGGTTCGAGACTTAGTATTTGGACTAGATGATCGAGGGGAATTCGAAGATGCTAGTAGTGAGCCCATCAATGATGATGATTTAGAGGCTCTACAGAAGTTAGTAGAGGGTGCTAGTCAAGAATTGTACCCAGGGAGCAAGAACTTTTCAAAGCTACGCTTTGTAGTACGGCTGCTGCATACTAAATTACTTGGGGGCTGGACAGATAGAAGTTTTGACATGCTGTTAGATCTACTGAATGATGCCTTCCCGGAGGGGTCAGCACTACCTAAAAATTACAATGAAGCTAAGAAGTTGATAAAATCTGTAGGGCTTGGCTATGTTAACATTCATGCATGTAAAAATGATTGCATTCTCTTCCACAAGGACCATGCTAATGGAGACGCATGTCCAAAATGCAAAACTTCAAGATGGAAATCAGAAACCAAGAGTCTTGATGGGAAACGTGTACACAAGGTTCCTGTCAAGGTTCTACGCTATTTTCCGATAAAGAGAAGGCTGCAGAGATTGTTTGTGAACCAGAAAATAGCAACTCTCACAAGGTGGCATGATGAAGGACGTATACGAGATGGTTTGCTTAGGCATCCGGCAGATTCACTTGCATGGGAGGACTTTGATCAGAAGCATCCTGAGTTTGCTTCTGATAGCCGCAATATTAGATGTGCATTAGCTACAGACGGTTTTAACCCATTCAGGTCCATGAACATTAACTACAGTATTTGGCCTGTTATTTTGATTCCTTACAACTTCCCACCTTGGATGTGCATGAAGCAACCAAATTTCATCCTCTCATTGTTAATACCTGGGCGTGAAGCTCCTGGTAGTGATATGGATGTCTATTTTGAGCCACTAGTTGATGACATGAAAGATATGTTTGTTGAAGGCATTAGAACATATGACTCTTCTAGGTCTGAGTACTTCCAATTGTGTGCTGCCATATTGTGGACCATTACTGATTATCCGGGGCTAGGATATGTGGCAGGATGCAGTACCTCTGGTGAAGGAGCATGCCTTGATTGCCACTCTTATACTTGTTCGCTGTTTTTAAAGAACGGGAGCAAGACATGCTACATGGGTCATCGTAGGTTCTTAGATGCAAACCATGAATTTAGGTTTGATGCCCATTCATTTGATGGTCTTACTGAGCTGCGGCCAGCACCTAAACCACTTACTGGAGATGAAATTCTAAGGCAAACAGAAAACCTTCAAACAAATTTTGGGAAGGATCCTTCAGGGAAAAAAACCAAAAAGCAGAAGCACAAGGAAGGGGAGCCGCTGATTGTTTGGAAAAGGCGGTCTATTTGGTTCAGGCTACCATACTGGAAGGACTTGATGCTTAGGCACAACTATGATATCATGCATATTGAAAAGAATGTATGTGATAACATAATTAATACACTTTTGGGAATTGATGGGAAATCAAAGGATAATCTGAATTCACGTTTAGACCTTCAAGCTCTTGATATTAGGAGGGATCTTCATCCTGTGGAAGTTGAAGACAAGTTCTTTTTACCTCCTGCACCTTATTCCATGAGTCCTGCTGAGAAGAAGTTATTTTGTGAGGTATTAAAAAGTGTCAAGTTTCCTGATGGCTATGCATCTGATATACGCCACAATGTACATGTTAAAGAGAAAAGGATAATTGGTTTGAAGAGCCATGACAATCATATACTTCTTCAGCAGTTGCTTCCACTTGCTGTGAGAAAGATATTACCTGAAAATGTTAGTGCTGCCCTGATTCGTGTAAGCAACTTCTTCAAGCAGATGTACTCACCTGTCATTCGCATAAGTGAAATGCGGAAGCTACAAAATGAAATAGCTGAAACCTTGAGCCTTCTAGAGACAATATTTCTTCCGTCATTCTTTGATATTATGGTACACTTGATGGTACACCTTCCTGCCCATGCTATAATTGCTGGTCCAGTACATTTTCGGAACATGTATGCTGTAGAAAGGTAATTTTCTAAAAATATAGTTAGCAACAATATTACTTGCTGGTACAAACAAAATGAAAAGTATCATATTTTCTTGTCACTATAGGTATCAAATGAGGTGCAAGGGCTATGTTTGTACTAAAAGTCATCCTGAAGGATCAATTGCGGAGGGCTATTTATTTGATGAGAGTCTTACATTTTGCTCTCGCTATTTACATGGTGAAACTAGATTTAATCGTCCAGTTAGAAATGATGATGGCCAAAGCAGGGAAATCTATAGTTCAACTCCTTATTTCTGTATTGGGCGAGGATTGGTTGGCAAGTGCTCCATGAATTTAGACTACAAAACCTGGCTTCAAGCACACAGATATGTCCTGTTCAACTATGATAATATACAACCTTTCTTGGAGTAAGTTGCCCAAACAGATTTAGTATATTATAGTTTTATTCTTTGTTGCTATACTGATCAAGTTCACCTTTGCAGCAAAACAGATTTAGTATATTATAGTTTTATTCTTTGTTGCTATACTGATCAAGTTCACCTTTGCAGCAAACATGCAACATATCTTTCCTCTATTGGTCATCGTAACAAACTAGAGATCAATCGTGTACAACATGAAAGATTTCATGAATGGTTTAAATTGCATGTAAGTGAGCAAATGAACAAAAAAAACAAGATATTTTAGATTTTTTTTTCATTTCACATTAACAATATCAATACATCACAGGTGGCTGAGTTAGTTGAGGGTGGTGAGACAGTTCCAGAGGAGATCAAAATTTTAGCCAAGGAGCCAATTTTGGTTGCACAAAAATATAGTAGCTATACTATAAATGGGTACAACTTTCATACAAACTCCTATGATGAGGGTAGACCAGTTCAATGCAGTGGTGTAGCGCTGGTTGCACAGACCTCAAGTTTTGAGAGAGGAAATGATGATGCTGTCACAATAGGAAACATTTCATACTATGGTGTTATAAAGGAAATAATTGAGTTGGATTATCACCGTAGAGGAAAGATTGCTCTCTTCAAATGTGATTGGGTGGACAGCAAATGGGTTAAGACTGATCAATTTGGTATAACTACAGTAAATTTCAAGCACTTATTCAATACAGGGGAGAAGATAACAGATGAGCCTTTCATTTTAGCATCACAGGCAACTCAAGTTTACTATGTTCAAGATCCCATTGAAACAGATTGGTTTGCAGTTCGGTCCAAACCATGGCACTCTTATGATATGCAAGATCCTGAAATTGAAAACTTAGAGAATGATGAGATAGCTGTACCACTGCCTGAGCTACACCCCAATATTAATGTTGATCTTGGTGCTGGAGGTATTGGGTGTGTTAGGAAAGACATTGATGGAATTTTTGTTGGTGCAACTAAACCCAAAAAGTAAGATTTGTTTGGAATATTAGTGCAGCTTGAATTTATTGTCACTTTCTTGCAAAATTGTAAATTCATTGTCATTATTTCTTGCAAGAGTTGTAAAGTAATTCTAATGCAAATATCTTTTTTTCCTTATTTCAGGACCAGAGATGGCAAGCATGCAAAAAAAAAGTCAATATGAAATTGACAGAGATGCAAATGTTGCTAAAAACAAGGCATTCCTTAAATCATTAAACATATGTCATACAAATGGCCAACAGGGCACTTCCAAACCACCAAGGAAAAAAGCTAAGGTGAAGTATCATGATGCAGTTTTCCCCTTTTCCCTTTGATTTCTTCAGCCCTTTTCTTTCGAATTTTGATACTAAGTATCACCTGAATTAACATTCCATCCTCTGTTTAGTCCTGTATCTTGGAACTCATACTTTATGATCAAAGAATTCAGAAATGACTCATGTAACTATCTAGCCTAGTATGGTCTGTAGTTGTCTCTAGTTGCTTTCCATAGAAACTTTTGCACCCCTTGTAGTGTAAAGAATTAGAACAAATCACAATGTGTTCTCCACTTGTTTTTGTTCAGAGGTTAGTCATTCTTGCATTCAGAGAATGGATGAGTAGAATCTGTTCATCATATAATCAGGGATGTAGTGTTCATTGTCATGGCTCCTGCCTCTAACTGTATGTATATACATACATATAGGGATGTAGTGTTTTTAATGAGGCATGATCTGATTGTTTTTCATGTAATGCATACAAAATGTTTGACTTAGAATTTTTCTTGTAGACAACTCAGGGGACAGATGGAGTAGTAGTTGGAGGTCCAATATTATGGCTTAGGACACAAACAAATGCAGAAAATGGAGGTGTTGATGCTAATGACCCTCGAAATATGCCCTTAGCTGGTGAAGGTATTTCATTCAACATTTGCATGTATCGTTAATAAGTTGAGGTATATGAATATATAAAGTTCTTAACATCTCTTTTCATATGCAAGCAGAAAATATTCCAAGTGTTAATAATATACAGCTACAAAAGAAGGGGGGAAGAGGTATCACTAGAATGAATAGCATATATTCAAGGCAGAATAATCAACCTAAACTCAAGGTTCTCTTCAATGCTTATGGTCAACCGGTCGGTAGAAATGCTGCACCTTTTAAAAGCTTCATTGGTACATTGGTAAAAAGTAAGGAGTTCTCACTTGGGCACGATGATTGGAGACTTGTTGATATCAACCAAAAGTTCAAGTTATGGGATGATTTGAAGGTATTTTTTGCAATACAAATTTAATTACCTATAGTGCAGTAGTACATTACTTAAATTAAATTGCCTATACTTGTATCTATGCAATTATCTGTTTGCTGAATGCTAAATTTGCATGTTAAATTAGGAATACTATGATCTAGATGATGGTGCTATTGGCTTTGTCATGGCAACGGCTGCAAAGAAATGGAAGGATTTTAAGTCAGATTTGAAAAAGAAGTTCTTTCAAGTGTATGATGAGACCATGACTAGAGAGGACATCATGAATTTATGCGATGAAAGAGTTAGTGACCCTGATTGGAAGTGGCTTATTAATCACTGGAATTCTTCAAAGGCTGAAGTAAGATACTTTCAATTTAAAATTTAATGGTTGAATTACTACAATTTTACATAGTAGCACTCCACGTGTTGCTTTGATTGAGTAGTACACAAATGATTATGT
The DNA here is from genome assembly GCF_000147395.1 of Oryza glaberrima. NCBI lineage: Eukaryota > Viridiplantae > Streptophyta > Magnoliopsida > Poales > Poaceae > Oryza > Oryza glaberrima. The sequence goes on along the minus strand of NC_068337.1, from coordinate 24,968,919 downwards.
ATTTGTACTACAGTATCGCTCAATAGTAGGACAACAAAACTGTGCCAAGTCATTGGTGCCTCATACCTCTGGAAGCAAGAGCCATGCTTGTGTTGGATATGACTTGGTATGACAATGATTCTTTAATAAGAATTCAGTACACTATTATGGGTTATGTCCATAGCTAAAGTAACTAATTGTTGTAGTCTCAAGATATTGGTCGTGATGCTCGTAGAGATGAAATCTTTATTGCAACACACACCCACAAAGATGGAACTTCTTGTCAAGAAGCTGCTTCAACCATTGTAAGTATGTGTACATTGTTGTTGCCTACTAGCAAATACTATGTAATACTTACTGATGTCTATATGCAATATATTTATTGATTTACAGAATCAGCTAAAGGAAGTGGCAACAAACAACCCAGAACTAAAACATAAATCTATCCAAGAAGGTGACTTGTATTCACACGTTTGTGGAGAAAAGGAGCCCAGAGGGCGTGTTCGTGTTGTGGGACTAGGACCAACTCCTCAGGATATTGGCACACCTGGAGCTAAGAATTACATATCAACTAGGATGCAGATTGCAATTGAAGGTCGTCGGCAAGCAACCAAGCAAGTTGAAGTCCTAACAGATCGTGTAGACCAACTGCAGCAAGAACTAAATGAGATGAAGCAATTGATGCTTGTAGTACAGGGATCTAACTCGCATCATGGATCATATTCTCAAAATCCCACTGTGAGTACTTGCTAACCTCTTTCATCAACTTTTTTGTTGACAATTCCATCACAATGAATTATTTCAATTTGGTTTGTGACAGAATTTAAGGCGTGAACAAGAATTTGGTGGCAATGAAGAACAAGATCATCATAACTCTGAGGGTGACTTTGCCTCGGCAGAGAATCATGATTCAAATGATGATGGAACCATTGGTGCTCGTAGGCAAGTTCCAGCCCCAAGAATAAGTGCACAAAGTAATTACTCTACTGCATTGGGTGGAAAACCATCTCATCATGATCCTGAGTTTAAGGTATTTTGCGTCATGCTCTTTACTTATATAATAATACTAGCAGTGCTGACTTTATTTCTTAACTTTATGTATCCATGGTGTTCAGGCTGGAGTAGATGTAATACTGTATGATATTCTTACATCTAGTCCTGTTGCTAAGGCAACAATTGTGTCAACGCACCCGTACTCGATGGTGGGACAAGCCCCTCTTGGTAAGAATTATTGTGAGGTTCTCATTGATATTGTGCTCAAAAGGAATGCTGTGCTACCACGTCCATATGATGATATTGGGACTATGGCTGAAGCTCACATGACGTGCATTGCATGGCCATATGTAAAGGTAATATCCTAAGCTAAATCCTATTTGAATTTTTTCCACTATTCATGAAATATTGACTGGTTGTTTCTCTTAGATGAAGGTACACAAGAAGACATCAAAGACTAACCAGCAAGCAGGTACACAATAGAGTCCCTTTTCTTTTTGCTGTATTTCCCATAGAACCACTGAACCAGCGGCATGATCATGTATTTATATTAGGGAAAATAACCTCACTTGAAACAACTAGTGATCACTCAACAGTTTACCTTGTGAGTGATAGGAACAATATACAAAATGCTGAATCAGTACTACAAACTTTTTTTTCATGAGTGTTTTATAAATTGCATGGCAATTTGAGTGTGGAACCATGAAAACATTCATAGACATGATCACTTAACTGAACACTTCTTGGTGACAAGTGAAATGCCATTGTATCTGCAATGATTAGTTCATTTGAGTCCTCTCCATGAGGGTAATACTTAACATTGTATCTGCAAGGTATTGTGGTCTATTGGACCTTGGTACTCCCATCACTGACTGTCCTGTTTGTAGGTGTGTCTACATTTTTGCATAGCATGTAATGTTTTGTCATTATTGGGGCATCTGAATCTGTACAGTTCATTGATTATAGCATTGGATGTTAGCTTACATATATTGATGATAGTAGTTCTGAAGTCTATCAATATAGTATTCCCTTATTTTGAAGTCGACCACCTGTTTTTTTTTCCAATTCACCTTTCCCCATTTCAGCTGCAAACATATATATGTTGTTTCGTTGTGGTTACCACAAGTGAGGCAGACACTGAATCTTGGCTATCATGTTTCACATGGTGTTTTGTTGGGCTATCATGTGCTGCTTCTATGAAAAAAATAGTCCATGGAACTGTTAGATGAAAAAAATTGGGCTTTCACATATGGTGGCAGTATCTTCTATACTGTTTACATTTTTTATTTCAGCAAAGGGAATGTGATATTGTGGACTGAAGCATAGCTTTCCTTATTTTGCAGGCAACCATAAAAAGGGCTAGCAGAGGTGCTGTAAAAAAAACCAAGAACCTACAAGAACCATAAAAGAGATGATTTGTATTGTTTTTGGGACCTCGATACACCTACAAGAACCTTAGTTGCATCTAAGTTATGTAATTATTGCTATGTACTTGAAGAACTCCATTATATCTAAGTTGGACATTTATGTAATAGCTATTTGAGCTGATGGACAACTGCTATTTGTATCAGAATACTGCTATTGTGATACTGGTACTTGAAGGCTACTTGATGGATGAATAATAGTTATGAATAGTTTAATATTGTGTTATGCATGTGTATAACTTACTAAAAGTGATAATCTGTGTTGCAAAATTTGGAGTGGTATTCATCCATGTATGTTGCAAATTTAATTTGAGGTATGGTTCATAAAATGGATGCTAATAGGTAATTAGTATATTTTTTTGTGTGGATTACCGACTGATTGCTTGTAAGTTATTGTGCTAGCCATCTATACATTAATTGTCGGCAAATCTATAACACAATGATATGCTATCTGTTGGGAATCTTCTTAAGTGTCGGTAAATGCCCATCTGTTGGTAAAACTATATGTCGGTAAATATGTAGCAACACTATCAGTCTATCTGTCAGCACATATTTATCTGTCGGGAAAGACCTTTGCCGGCAGCACTTGGCCTGACAGACCCTATCTGTCGGGAAAAGTTTTGCTGACAAATAATTTAACACTGCAAATTTCATAATTGCTCACCGTAAATTTTATAGGTAACATAATTGTGAATTCCATAACTTACACTGCATATTTCATAGGTGAGAGCCTGAATGCCTGATAGTGCATGGGTTGTACCCTTTTAACAGTTTAGCTATATGTTGGTTCGGTGTATCCCTATTCCTTTCCATTCGAGATGGCCACACCACAAAGCCACCCGATGGCTTTGAGGGATCACCGATTTTTTTTCCGCTACACTCTTTATGTATATCACTTTAAAAGTTATCAAAAAAAATTTAAAACAGTTTACCCATCAATATATGTTATATATTCTATAAATATACATGCTCAAATTCGACTTGCATACGGTGTTGTTTGTTGTTTGAGTTCAATGAATATAGAGATGTTTGAGTTCAATGAATATAGAGATTAAGTACGGGCATGTGTAAAACAAGAAAGTCATTAGCGTATGGTTAATTAAGTTTTAGTTATTTCAAACTTGAAATTTTGGATTTATCTGACATTTAAAGAATTTTTATATAGAAAGTTTTCTACAAAATGCTTTGTTTAGCAATTTGAAAAACGTGCTAATAAAAATTGAGATAAAATATGTATCTTAATCAGACAAAAATGGAGCGTACTAGATTAAAAAGAAAATAACAAATATAACTATCAAACTTGATTTGTTTATCTACTTTTGTAAGTCGAATTTAAAACTACATGTTTATAGGATAATATATTATATATTAATATATCTTATCATCTTTTTTTAAAAAAATAATAACTTGTTAGGTGCCATGCATTATGGCTTCTTCTGCTGTAAAGAGGAACTAAAAAAGAGAGACGGGGAGAGGCCCTGCTGCTCTCACTGTGAATGGTGCCAATGGTGAGCCAAGAATGATTGTGCTTCACCTCTCGATTCCTATCCTTGTGAGATCCTCCCTTAAAAGGAGTTTCACGGTACAATTTAATAGCATTATATATTGCGTATATACAAGAGCACATTAGAAATGTAATGGAGCTGATGTGCGCCATATGGCTGCTGCCTCCTCGAGGTAGAGGGCCTAATTAACTAGGGTTTTCGGCAGGTCGGAAGGTGAGAAGCAGAGAGGAGACCAAGCGGCGGTGGAACTTGCTCACGGCGGCCGGCGTTGGTGGCGTGGCGCGCGCATGGACTTGTGGTGCTCGCGGGTGGCTCGCCGTGGTCCGTTGTGAACGGGCGATGGGAATGGTACTGGATGAGATCAAGTTAGAGAAAATTGTCCATTTAAAGAATTGTCCTCCGCGATATACGTTGTCCATTTATAGCTAGAATTGACCCCATGCATGTTGCAAGAACATATATAGAAATACACAATCGATTTAAGTGGGTAGAGAAATTAATGTACAACATTTTGGGTAGAGAACGCGTAAGGAGCATGAATTATTCTAGGGTTTTCTTCTTTCTTCTTTTTATCTGTTTAGCTTTGCGGTCATGGATCAGAGACAATGCATCATCGATCATGCATGAATTATTTCTTAGAATGGAAATGAAAGATATAGACCATATTTCAATCCGGATGGATAAGTTGATGATGATCGATCTTGTGAGATCGATGCACTTACAGCGTATACAGGCAAAATAATAATAATAATCAAACACGTACAGCCTCCAAATGAAAGGGAAAAAAAAGAAGAAGCAAACATAGTAATATCTATATAAGGTCTACCTCCAAATGAATGGATAATTGTAGTGTATAAGAAAGAAAATAGGGGAGAAATGGAAAAAGGAAGCTGGACGTGAGGAGCGGTGTGGTGGTGACGTACTCTTATAAGTAGCATATATATATATATATATATATCCTCTTGGATATATATATATATATTATTATGTGGTGCTTAGTTAGTTTATTGTTGTTTTTTAATTAAGGATTAATTATTAATTAATAGGTAAAAAAAGAAATTAGAAGCACTTTCGGTGAACGATGGAGGGGCCGGACTCGTCGTACTCAGCCTTGGCAATCCACATCTGCATGAAGCGGAGTATAGTATTAATGTGGAAAATAATAGTAAGAAGTAAGGAAAGAAAGGAGTGGGCGGCCGGGTGCGTGCCTGCTGGAAGGTGCTGAGTGATGCGAGGATGGAGCCTCCGATCCAGACGGAGTACTTCCTCTCGGGCGGCGCGACGACCTTGATCTTCATGCTGCTGGGAGCGAGGGCGGTGATCTCCTTGCTCATCCTGTCGGCGATGCCGGGGAACATGGTGGTGCCACCGCTGAGGACGATGTTGCCGTAGAGGTCCTTGCGGATGTCGACGTCGCACTTCATGATGGAGTTGTAGGTGGTCTCGTGGATCCCCGCAGCCTCCATCCCCACGAAGGAGGGCTGGAACAGCACCTCGGGGCAGCGGAACCTCTCGGCGCCGATGGTGATGACCTGGCCGTCGGGCAGCTCGTAGCTCTTCTCGACGGACGACCCCGTGGCGGCGGTGGCCATCTCCTGGTCGAAGTCGAGGGCGATGTAGGAGAGCTTCTCCTTGACGTCGCGGACGATCTCGCGCTCGGCGGTGGTGGTGAAGGAGTAGCCGCGCTCGGTGAGGATCTTCATGAGGTAGTCGGTGAGGTCGCGGCCGGCGAGGTCGAGGCGGAGGATGGCGTGGGGGAGGGCGTAGCCCTCGTAGATGGGGACGGTGTGGCTGACGCCGTCGCCGGAGTCGAGGACGATGCCGGTGGTGCGGCCGCTGGCGTAGAGGGAGAGGACGGCCTGGATGGCGACGTACATGGCGGGGGCGTTGAAGGTCTCGAACATGATCTGGGTCATCTTCTCGCGGTTGGCCTTGGGGTTGAGGGGGGCCTCCGTCAGCAGCACCGGGTGCTCCTCGGGGGCAACGCGGAGCTCGTTGTAGAAGGTGTGGTGCCATATCTTCTCCATGTCGTCCCAGTTGTTGACGATGCCGTGCTCGATGGGGTACTTGAGCGTCAGGATGCCTCTCTTCGACTGCGCCTCGTCCCCGACGTACGCGTCCTTCTGCCCCATCCCCACCATCACCCCCGTGTGCCGTGGCCTCCCCACGATGCTCGGGAACACCGCCCGCGGCGCGTCGTCCCCCGCGAACCCGGCCTTCACCATCCCCGTCCCGTTGTCGCACACCAGAGGCTGGATGTCATCAGCGTCCGCCATCTCTCTCTCTACCTGCTACTTTCCCTAGCTACTTTCTTTCTTTCTTCTTACTACTGCAAATACAACAAACTTCTTCTCTAGCTCTTCTTTCTTTTCCTCCTCCCGCCTCCTCCCTCTTCCTTCTCCTCCTCCTCTTTCTTGTGTAGCTAGGCTACCCAACAAACCTTGTAACAGCTAGCAGCTAGCAATGGCCAAGGATGACAGTTTCTGTGCCTCCATCTATATATACACACCCACACACAAACCAAAGCCACACACCTGCACCGACGGACGCCCGCCTTCCTCGTCTCCTCTCCACTTCCACACATCTATATATACACTATAGAAATATTATTACTGGATCCATTAATTATAGTATATGTCTAGTAGTAATTGTTTGTTTTCTTTCTCCATGCATGCATGTATATCGCTCAATATATAATACTAATACTAGCACGCCACGCGCTACTATTTTATATCATCACTCAACAGGAAACTCAATCTTTATATATGGCCAGCATATATATATATATAATCATCCGATCCTCTTTAGTATTAAGATTACAAACAAATTTGAGACTAAAAATATGCATGCATGGGCTCACCAAACCTATACAGCACCAGGCAACGATGATGGATGATTGCCAAAAAAAAACACACCACCAAATCTCATCAAGAAACCAAAGGTTAAAAATAAGACTAGCTTAATTTGCCAGGTTAATTAGACAGAGTAGTCGTCGCGATTCCCACGAGATATAGGCTAATCGCTCCGTCTTCTCGGCTCGACGTGTAAAAATGTAACCGATCGATCCATCTTCTCCAGACATCAATCAGCAGCTCGTCATCACTACTAATCCAACATTCAACAACTAGACAAGGATATGATGTCGAAGCACCCAATTAAGCTCTCCTCTTATTTGAATGCTTCGTAAGGGTTGGCTGGTTGCCGCCGTGTTCCTCGCTTGCATCACATATTGCGTGCTGAACCACTCCGAGGCAATGTCCTGAGTTACATTACATTACATACTCACGTGCGTTAGCTGCATTTCATAATTAAATTAATAGTAATCTCAACCAAGGAAAAGTAAATCTTGTTCCCAGTATTAAGTACCTGCCAGGTGGCAGCTGCGAACTTGAACTACCAAACCTTTTTGCTTTGTTATCCTGCTCTTTCTCCAACCGCAAAGCCGCCATCTCCTTTTCCATGGCAGCTACCTCCATCCTCCTTTTTTTACCCTCTGATTCCATTGCCTTTGTCAATGTGTCTACTTTCTTTGCTAGCATCTATACATCAAACCACCCATTAATAGGACCAAGGCAAAATGAAAGGTTAAAAACAATTCAACACTCTCCAACTAGATTTACCTCAACTGCATCGTCCTTGTCTTTCAGGCTTTGGTCCTTTTCATGGCAAGCCTTCCTTAGAGCAATTACCTCCTTTTGCAGCGTATCATACAGCAAACCTGATACCGTATCCTCTGTCTCAACTGATGTAAATTCGTTAGCCTTCTCATCTGAGTTGTTTGATTCCTTATCTTCACTGGAGTCCGTAGATACATTCATACCAGACCCGTTTACATGTCCCTTGTAACGGTCAAGTGATCTACAGCCTCCGTCAAAAGACTTTGATGCCCCTTTTGCATGGTTGACCAGAGTAGTTGTGGTGGTAGATACTGACGATCTCATCTGGAATGATGGCCGTTTTGATAGGAACCCATTGGTCTTGGATAAACTATCAGCACCACCAATAGACTGGCGGCGTGCTGCACTAACATTGGTTCGAGTCGTTGACATTCTCAAACCTTCCTCAAGTACTTTAAGCCGTAGCTGGAACTTGTCCTGAGAAATTTGATGCAGATCACAATGAAGAGATAGTAGAAATACATAATTAACAGGAAGATGGAAGAACTTTATGAGACATGTCAAAACATACTTTCAATTGAGCTTCTGATCGTGCGGCCCTTTCTGCTATAGCCAGTTTATCCCGGAGTTGCTGCATTTCTCCCTGCAAAAGAAAGAAAGAAAAGAAAATTCCCAACAAATTAGACCCCAAAAAGATGAACCATAGTATACTCCGTTTAGGAGTGGGGAAAAGTGAAAACATTGTTGCATTAAAAGGCTTCACTGTATCCATCCAGAACAAGTCAGCAATAGCACATAATTAAATGATAGCATTACTTACTTGTAAAATCCTCCGTTCTTCTAACCATTGTTTAACAGGCATTACTTTATCATTGCCATCTTTCCATTCATTTGCCACCACTACTGCAACTCTATTTGCCGAAACCTTCGCACGAGCTAGTTCACGATCAAGAGTTTTCCTTTCTTCCTGACATCAGCATAAGTGTAAATTGGCATCAATTACCATTCTATTAGGTAGAATAAACATCAGGAACGTGTGCTCAGGGCATCATGCATTACATTCATCTCCTGGACTTTACGCTGATAGTCTCTCACAGCATTTGCAGCTGCACCTCCAGCAAGAACAGCTTCTTCGAGCTCTCTGACAGTCTGAGTGAGCTTCTCAACCTCAGCTACTTTTTGGCGGTGCATTCTATCCAAGATTTTGTTCTCTTCCTGCAGAGTGCCAAATACTTATATACTGTAGCTAATCATGTGGTACATGCTTTGCAAATGACTGCTATTTCTGTGGTCTTATACCTGACAGATCTCGATCTGTTTCATCAATTCTTGGTTTTTGTTTTGCAAATCATCAACCAAAGAAGCTTTTGCTAATGCTATCTGAACCGTCCTTTCTGCTTCCAGCAGAGCTGCTTCCTTGGACTTAGTAAGGCGGTCCAATGCCCTGTTGTCATCTTGTAGTTTTGCGATCTATGCAAGAAAACTAATGCCTTAGTCCTAAGTGTTTCAGTAGCAGCTGACACTCAATCAAATATGGAATAAGCAGGGAACAATTAATGGTGATATTCTGAAATCAACAATAGCACAGCATAAAGCATATAGACCTCTACTCTTAGCAAGTTTCAGAATAATTGAGATCTGCAACACATTTAGGAATCAGGTCACATTGTAAATATCTCTCAAGAAAAGAGCTGTAAAATAAGTAGGTTACATCACTTAAAGGTAATAATCTTTGAGAAGGATTGCAGCATTCTTCATCTGTAAAGCAAGCATCTTGACACAAAGACCGATGCATGAAGAACATTGGTACTGATTGGAAAGAAAAGAAGAAAGAGAATCCAGGTATACACTTGGATGAAATACCTCATGACGAGCTAGTTTCAGTTCAGCTTCCAATGGCGCAAGAATGGCCTCAATAGGGGGCATGTCATCATCCTTCTGTGCTGCATGAACCCTTCGAAGTGTAGCCTCTGCTGCAAATTGGGCTGCAAGTGCTGCTTTCTTTTCATCGTTTATCTTCTTTGCCTCAAGGTTCTGCAGCATCGTGTGCTATCAGTAACTGTTCTCGAGACAATATGAGCTGTGAAAGAGGAAAAGAATAGGGCTGCTCCATTACCTTGCTTTCGAGGAGAGACTCTGTAAGCTTCAGCTTCCCATCCACCTTTGTCAATTCTTCCGTAAGCTTACATCGATGCAGAAGGCAAAGTCAGGATAGTCTCCCTCAAAAAAAAAAAATCTTAAAGTTTGACTACAAGTATGAGTCAAAAGCTTTGACAATGCAGTTAAGTATGATAACAGCAGCATGGTCATTGAATTATCCCAAATTACTTAGGGTGCCTGTTGGCTGTTGCCCTGTGTTAAGTTGACAGCTGTTGCAGCGTAAGGATCCATGTTCAACAACAAAATAACAAGCTAAACAAGTTAATAGCAGGACTCGGAGGTCATTAATCGGACAGTTACAATCAGTAAGCGCAAAGAAAGCAGCTTGATGCGCATAGACATTGAAGCGTTGGGGGCTATGAGCTCTATGGAGGCCATAGTGAGCAAGTAGCAGATACAGAGCATAGTATATAGATGGAGTTTTCATGAGTTGTTGTTATGTTGAAAGGTTTTTCATTTTGAACCGCAGAAAGAGAAGATGTCATTTTCCAACTAGTTAAATCTAGCAGGTCACTAGGCATTAGTACACGACAATGAAAATGAAGAAAGCTGCTGGGATCTGGCAGTTTCCACAAGATGCATCAGATTTATAAAGGAGAGATGTAGAAAAAGAAAAGGAAAGGATTTTATTTATTTATTTATACTGACATCCTCGACGGCCTTCTCGCGCGCTCGCTCGGACAGCCGCAGAGCCTTGATCTCAGCCTGCGCCTCCCCAAGCTCCTTCTCCTTATCTGCAGTCAGTCAGAGGGGTCGCGAATTGTAAGATGCAGTTAGGTGGGAGGAAAGATCCGATCGAAACAGCGGGAGGGGAGATCCGAAGATCTAGGGGGTAGATCAGATCGGGGAGGAGCGGCATTTGAGGAGAAGGATGGGATGGGATGGGATGGGGGTTACACTGGAGCTCGTTCTCGAGGCGGGTGAGCTCGACTCGGACGGGATCGGAGCCGTGGAGGAGGTTGATGAAGTCCTCCACCTCGAGCGCAGGCTTGAGCTTCTGGCGCTGCTGCTGCTTGAGGCCCTTGCCGTCGCCGTATGGGTCGCCCATGGCAGGCGGGCGGCGAGGAGCACGCTGTGGCGATCAGCTGCCTCTCTCTCTCTATCTCTCTCTCACTCTGACACACCACAGAGTACCCAAATAATCTCTCTGTATCAGAGCAGAGAGACACCGGGAGAGAGAAGAGGAGAGAAGAGTCGAGTCAGCTCGATCAGGCAGGCAGCTCACTGATGAGATGACACTCCCACCAGCACCACTTCTACTGCTGATTTCTGAAAATGACACCCAATGCAATTTTAACGGTATCTACGCCCCGTTTTAGGCAGCTGCCGTTATACTCTCTCTGTATCACTATCTCCTGATGCTCAGTCCGTTTCTAGTATAGTACAATTTACCATAGACAATCTTCTCATTTTCTGTGAGTATTTTTCTTGTAAAATGGTTTTTCTATGAAAAAAAAGTTGGGTGTAGCTATATTTATGGCGTTATATTTTTTATCTAAAAATAGTCGGTATGTATTTATATATTGTATGTTGCTAAATTATGAAGAAGTTTTTGAAATATAGCAATTTTAAAAATGTTTCACACAGAAGTTTTTAATTAAAAATATCAAATAAACCAATCACGGTATGTTTAAATAAAATTCGTCTGAAATTCGAGTAGAGTTGAGTTGGGCTGGTTGGGCTGCGATTTCAGAACAGAACACCGACCCGGAAAACTGCTTGTGGGGCCATCCTGTCAGCGTGGATGGATGGAGTATAACTCAACAATAAGGGTAGGAAGGAGCGTTCCGTTCCGTCGAAGACTTGCCTCGCCGCATACCTCGCCTCCGATCCGATCCCCCCCCCCCCCCCCCCCCAAACCCTAACCCTAGCTTCCTCCACTCCCATGGCTGAGGAACCCTCCCCCTCCCCCTCCTCCTCCTGCGCCAAGCACCACCGCTCTCCCGACCCCGCCGACCCCGCCGCCTCTCCTAAGCGTCGCCGCAGGCACCACCGCCGCCGCCGCGACGTGGATGACGACGACGAGTCTCCGCTCGCCGACGCGGACAGGCCGCCGGCCGCCGAAGACGTCGAGGAGGGCGAGATTCTGGACGACGCCATGGATGTCGACGCCGTTCCAGATGCTGCTCCGGTCCGTCCCCCCCCCCCCCCCCCCCCCCCCCTCCGAATCCTTCCCTCCCTCTTTCTTTTAGACGTGTATGGATATGTATGCTTATTAGACGTGCAATTTTAGTCAAGGCGTGGCATCAGCACACGCAACTCAATTGCCATGCTCCCTTTCACTTGTCCAGGCGCAACACTTTTGTTTTGCTGCAAAACTTCTTTACTACTAGTCCTAACCAGCGCGGCTAGAGTCGAGTACCTAGACAATTTCATGAATAACAAGGGTAATTATATGAAATTTTCCTTTTCCGCTCTTATTCATGCTGCCCACCGTATCTTGAAACTGTGCTCATATTACTTGGTGCTCTCTAATTGCAGCAACTTTCTTCTGGTAATCATGCCCATATGAACTCAGATGCTGATGCAACCGTGCTGCATGCTTCTCGCTTGCCTACTCATTCATCCTCAAGGGACGAAACCAAGTCAAATCACACCGCCCATGAGCCTGAGAGTGGAGGCGATGCAGATGATACCAAAGGGGGTAGACAAAGTCAAAGGGTGCCAAAATCACCACTATTGACAAGGGAGAAAGAAAGGAAGCACAAAGATGAGCACCGCAAATCGTATCCTAAAGATTCACATTCCAAAGAGCAGTCTAGAAGATCCCCTTCAAGGCACCATAGCAGTGAAGATCATGCCAGGCATCACTCAAGGTCTAGAGATACTGGTGCTGAAGCTAATGGTTCGCGGGCAAGTACAAGGGAAGATTCTGACCGTGACAGCAACGGCAGAAATAGTAAGCATGGTAGGCATGCAACCAGGAGTCGAGATAATGAGACAGAAAGGAGCAGCAGCTATGCTGTTCGTGATGAGGCGTATGATGAGCGGGAAAGATATAAGCATGAAAGAAGGCATAGAAGCAACCCAGTTGATAGAGACAAAGTGGATTTGCATGAACTAACTCACAGGGATAGAGAAAGGAGCAGCAGTCGCAGTAGATCTGATCGTAGGGAGAGCGCACATCACATTCGTGATGAAAGCAGGGAGAGCGAAAGGCGGAGTAGTAGTTCAAGGCATAAAGATAATGAGAGAAGGGATAGAAGTAAGGATCGCTATAAAGAATCTGACAAGGTTGACAGTGGACATGAAAGGGACAAAACAAGAGATGATAGAGACAGGGGACGACATAAGGATTTGGAAAGTAGAAAGTGGAGAAATGGAGAAGCAAAGGACAGGGATGACAGGCACAAGGATTCTACACGCTCAAAATACAGTACTTCTGATAGTCATAAACACCGCTCAAGATCCAGGGAGAGAGGTAGAGATGCTGAACGTAGAGGCCAGAGATCTGAAGAGCTGAAGGAGAATACTTTCAGGTAAAGCTTCTTTCACATGATTTACTATCTTTCCTTTTGACACTTCATAAGTTCATAGTTCATATTGCTGCTTTTATGATGTTAGGGAGGAGGATGAAGAGGAGTACCAAGAGAAAATTGAACAGCAGTTAGCAATGCAGGAAGAAGAGGACCCTGAAAAAATTAAGGAGGAAGCAAGGAGGAGGAAAGAAGCTATTATGGCAAAATACAGGCAGCAACAATTGCAGAAGCAGCAGCTGGAATCTTTACCTAGAAGTAATGATGAAGGTAACTTGAATATCCAAAATTGACAGAATGTAAAATTATTATGTGTAATATTCTATTCCTAAATGAATTTATTCCATACTGACTAACTTACCTGTGCCTGTACAGAAGAAGTGGAAATGAACAGAGGTGATAATGCAGATCTGAAAGGTGATAACGATAGCAGATTTGTGGCTAGCGAGGAAGCTGAAAATAAGCATGATTCTTCAGATGCAATTGTTGGTGAAACAGACTTCACTGTGGGAAAGTCTCCTGCTCACAATGATGGTGCAGGAACTTTGGGTAATCAGAGAACAACTGGTGTTTCAGGTCTTGGAGAGGGCACTCCAAAGGTAATTCTGTTCTCTTACCCTGTTGTTCAACTTTAAGTTATTTAAATCTGGCCAGGCCATCCAGAAATTTTATGTTCCCCTTTCTATTTTCAGAGTGAGAGATCGGCGGATATGTTTTGTGATGACATTTTTGGAGAATCACCTGCTGGCATCCGGAAATTGGTAGGCTTCTTTTTTCCTTATGTAATCTGTAAGTGTATCTAAGCTGCAACAGATTAGGACTGATGAATGGTGGAGATGGAATGTTCTAAGTGCATTACTGAAGATGGCAAACTACCCCCTTCTTAGGACTAGTAATGTGTCTAGAAAAATAGTCTAGCATCCTGTGCCAATAGCATCATCATGCTGTAGAGAAAATAGGAATAACAAATCAGTCACCACACTAAAGAAGATACCAAAGCACTTCCACATACATGATTCTTCCAAACCTTGGTCAAAATCTTACCATACTTGGATAGCAGAGACGATAAAGTCAATTTGTGACCATCTAATGTTGAAACATAAAAACCATATAAATTTCCAAGATTGACAGATTGTCTCACTATATACAATCCCAGTACATGAAGAAAGAAGCCCTCCAGATTTAATTATGAGGAGATCCATCCCTCAATATAAATTATGGACATGTTTAGACTAAGAACTGATCGAGTGAATGGCTGGTTAATAGATTTATTAAAATCAGGGAAGGAAAGAAATGAAATCCATGGGAGTGATCAAGCAGCTGGACCAAAGAGGGGTGCAGGCACAAAGAGCATTCACTATGAAGTGATCCATCTTGCACTATGAATTTGCTACACTATATTTGAGGCTATTGATCAAATGGACAGGATTGATATGTGTATATTTCTATGGGTGGTCATAGAAAATACTAGAACTGATCCTATCTATGTTAGTAGAATATTCCAATATTAGAGATATACATGACCTGTTTACTCAGTGTTTGAATATTATGCCGTGCAGGGCAAGGATGATGGTTTGCGCATCGAGAAAAATGCTCTTCATGACAACTGGGATGATGCCGAGGGGTACTATAGTAAGTTCCACCATATGCTATCCTTCTCCCTTTTAGTTTTCTTTTGTTAACTGTGGTCAACAAACTATTCTTTGCTGTGTCCATTTGTTTCCATTCCTAACTTATGCAAAACTTTGCAGCTTACCGTTTTGGGGAATTGCTGGATGGGCGCTATGAGATTACAGCAGCACATGGAAAGGGAGTGTTTTCAACAGTTGTCCGAGCAAAAGATCTTAAAGCTGGGAAGGATGATCCCGAAGAGGTTGCTATTAAGATTATTCGCAACAATGAGACAATGTGAGTTAAGCTTCCTAGAAGTATTTTTGGTTTACTTGTAGTATGGAACATGTACATGACCCTTTTATTTGATATTTGATTATACAGGTACAAGGCTGGTAAGCAAGAGGTTTCAATATTAGAAAAACTGGCAAGTGCGGATCGTGAAGACAGGCGCCACTGCGTGCGGTTTATTTCTAGTTTCATGTATAGGAACCATCTTTGCTTAGTTTTTGAATCTCTAAATATGAATCTTCGTGAGGTACTAAAGAAATTTGGTCGCAATATCGGACTTAAACTAACTGCTGTGAGGGCATATTCAAAGCAGCTTTTCATCGCCCTGAAGCATCTGAAAAACTGCAAAGTGCTGCACTGTGATATAAAGCCGGATAATATGCTGGTATGATATCTGGCTTGCCATACTTCTTTTCTCACACTAGCATTTGCTCTTGTTTTTTGGCCATTCGGTTTTGTAGAAGTTTTGTCACTATCTACATAAAAAAAACCGCTATCTGGAACATGGCAATTTTGATTCCTGTGGATATTGAACATGCTTGAATATTTTTATTTATGCTTGTTATATACTACAGTCATTGTATCTACAGTAAACATCCTTTTTAATTTTTTTTGTCTTGATATTCTTTAGGTGAATGAGGCTAAGAATGTGCTGAAGCTCTGTGATTTTGGCAATGCAATGCTTGCTGGAATGAACGAGGTTACACCTTATCTTGTGAGCCGTTTCTATCGTGCACCTGAGATAAGTGAGTTCCTTTTCTCGCACTTCATTTTGTTGTGTATTCAATATTCTTCCTACTGTTATTCTGTCTCCATACTACATGTGGTCTGATGCACAATTTTTCTTGCAGTTCTTGGGTTACCCTACGACCACCCATTAGACATGTGGTCAGTTGGCTGCTGTCTATATGAACTTTACACCGGAAAAGTCCTATTTCCAGGTCCATCAAATAATGACATGCTTCGGCTTCATATGGAACTGAAGGGCCCCTTCCCCAAGAAAATGCTTCGAAAGGTTCTTCATCATTTTCAAATCTCTTCTTACCTTCAAGGAAACAATCTACTTTTGATATTTACATCTGCAACAGTTGCTAAGTGAATATACAAATACTTTCTAAAGAATTGTTCCCAATTTTGCAGGGTGCCTTTACAATGCAACATTTTGACCAAGATCTCAACTTTCATGCCACTGAGGAGGATCCTGTGACTAAAAAGGTGTCTATGCAACCATGTTCTCAAATACTCTGTTTGAGTGCATTGTTATGGATTATCTTAACTTATTCTTCTTTTTCTTGCAGGCTGTGACAAGGATGATTTTGAACATTAAGCCAAAGGATATTGGTTCCTTGATTTCAAACTTCCCTGGCGAGGATCCAAAAATGCTATCCAACTTTAAAGATCTTCTTGAAAAAATATTTGTCTTAGATCCAGAAAAGAGGATAACCATATCACAAGCACTTAGCCATCCATTTATCACTGGCAAGTGAAAAGATGTTGATTACTCTTGGCATTGCTAACTTAGCATACCTTGTAAACTACATTTTGGGTCGCTCTTGTCTAATCATTGGCATTTCTGTCTTGTGTCCTCGGAGCTATGAGATCAGAGTATGTGGGCGAAGCTCGGAAATATGGAAGAGATGGCTGTCTTACAGACCTTGGTGCATGCAGTTATCATTTGGATATGTTCTGTTGCTTGTAAGACAACTGGCCAGCTGGCATTTCATTACCTGTATACATTCTTTCCTATGGATTTGCAAGATATACACATGATATTTCTCTTCATTTTGCTCAACGGTGTGCTGAATTCTATGTCCGAAAATCTAGGTTATATCTATAAATGTTTTTGTACTGGAGGTGGTTTTTCCACCAGGGTTAACCTACTCTAGGGATCAAACCCAGGTCAGCTGGGCACCCCCACCCCTAGTGCCTTACTGCCTGAACACATTGAGTGGTTGTCTATTCTATGTATTACTAATAATTGAGTGTGTATATTCATAAATCTTCACGTGCTTGATTTTCTTACGAATTGGGCACAATTTTCTTTTGTTCTTCTTTCAAATACTGTCATGTTTAAGTTGCCTGCTTTGTATGCTCGGCATCAGGCATTTACTCATCTGGATATGCGTTGGATGGCCACGCTACTTGTCAAGCTCTTTTATTTAATATTAACAGGGACCTTCTTTTCTGTTAGTTTATTCTTACATCTTTTGTTTCTGGATTTTAAGGATCTGATTATTTGTTTCATTCAGGAATTCTGCCAGGGCCTCTGCTGTGAAAGTGCACATTTTGTATGCTAAAGGGCCAACATAAGAAGGTACCCTGATTGATATCTGGGTAACTAAGTAGTTTGCACCCATGAGTGATACATTCTCTTTTGACGACATGATTTTTTGATTTAAGTTGTCAAGATGAGTCAGCATGTGACACTGAATTGATTTTTTAATATGAATGTGCATATGACCTCTTCCATAGTACTACATATATGTTCCGATCTTCTTTTATTGGATGGATGTTTTTTCTTTTGAAATTTCATAGGTCACTGCCTGTTTGTCTTTTGATATTTTGTATGAATCGATACATTATGCTTACCTTCTCTTACATTTGTTAGCTTCACTGAAGTGTGGTTCTAGGAAGCCTTTTTTTTTTATGTATTTGCACTTATATGTGGAACATCAATTGAAAATTTTATTTTGCTTTTATGTTACTGAGGCCCTGGGATGGAGAACAGCTGGTTGCGCTGCTTACACTAGCCCCCCTATGACGGTAAATTCTTCAACTCTGTAGATACACCAGCCTTTTAACAGTGCAGATATTTTGAATTATATCCCTAATAGATATCCAACTTTACTTTATTTTTCATATATATGCATCCATTAAATATAGCCTTAACTATAGTAATTAGAGGGTAGTATAGTTGTTTCAATGCCATCTTGTTCTATGTGCAAGCTGAAAATACACTATAAACATGGATGTAGCAGTTCATGTGTACATTTTTGGGACCTTTCCATGTGTATGTGGTACATTGTGATACACGTCGTTAACTCAGTAGAAACTTGGGTGGGTGGTTTGATAAATTTGTTTATTCTGAGATTAAAAATTTGAAATTTGCTTGATTTCTTTCTCTTGTTGTGCAAGAATACTTGACTAGGAGGGTAGGCCTTACAAATAAGAGCTGTTACTAGTAATCCACGGATCCACCTAGTTCCTGGTTCCAAAGCCAATCAAAATTATTGGCCTACTTTTAGGTCCGATGGGTGCATACAGGAGCAGGATGAAAAGGTGATAATTCCTCCATCCCAAAATATAAGGCGCAATCACTTTTTCTCCATGTCTCATAATATAAGGCGTGCATGCATTTGTGATGGTTGCATGCATCCCAAAACAGTGGAATGATAAAAACAATTATGGTTCCATCGCTAATCTGGCCGTTTCCATCCCAGGTCCCAGCTGCACATTGGGGTTAATTCTAGGATTAAGCACTTACACTTTATACCATGAGCAGTGTTTAGCTGTTTCTTGACTCGGAATATTTTTGAATAATTAAAAACTGCTGGTCTGGTGATAGTTAACAACTGCTATATAACTTTAGATTAACTTCAAGTTAAGTTAGCTAATAATAACTGGGTAAAAGTTTATGGGAATGATTGGGTTTCACCATTTTGTCTATATTGGTATATTCTGCTGTCAAATCTAATTGTTTTCCTTTCTATGAAATAGTACTTCTATGTTGGTAAGTATGCAACCTGACAAAGGATTGCTTGAATGAAATTCCTTACACAGCCCCTAATTTTCTGAGTAATTTGTTACTTTGTAAATCTTGCTATTATAGCTGCTATCAGGAACATTACAACTTACATCAAGAAGAAATTTTTTTTTTGCTCGTTCTTTGACTTTCCAAACAAATAAATCAAATTTCGGAATACTATATCATGTTTGATTTCTGTAATTCTCTGCATGCAAAAAACACCCATTGAGAATGTAAAAATTCACATATCATAATATTTTGACTTGTCACATCTTTTATTACTTTCCTTCAGAGGAGTATTTTGCATAAGCCTAAGGTATCCGTATTAGACAATGCCAGTGATAAACCTGAGTAGTTTATCTGGATGAATATTATTCTACTTTCCATTTCTCACTGATGTGCTATCCACGAATCTGTTTGACTGTGCCCTCATCACTTGAAGAGTTAAGGCCATGTTCATTTTATAATATATTTCAGCACTAACATCGGTTATGTGGGCAAACATTCACGTCTCAAAATATGGCATTAAACTTGTAATTGCGTTGAGAACCTATGAAGAGGGTGATTACTGGCAAATTTTGTTTGAGGAAACTATTGCATATTATTGTTATTATGCTTGAATGGATGAATGTATTGAATTGGTGATTTCTTGTGATGATCAATGTGTACGAGCGGCATGTTTGCTTGCGAATTATTATCCTAGTCAGATAGCTGGTGAAATCGTAGTGTATCCTGAACAAATATATAATCTGGATTGATTGGGTGAATAAGCTTTGGCAGCCGAGCTTCGTGCCTCGCTGCTGCTTCACCGAAAACTACCTTCGCCTCCGACTGGCTGCTCTGCCAACAACGCCGCGCACCGGCTTAGCTGGCTTTGAAAGAAGTTGGAGGCTTCTATACAAAGGAATCCTGTTGGGACGGGATGATACTGGTTAGGTATCATGTCTTAATACCTAACCGGTATCAGGCGATACTTGTAAAGCTATCAGGTGATACCTGTTAGGTATCATACGATTTTTACCATGTATCAGGTGATACCTATGAGGTTATGAGGTATTAGGCGGCCACTAGCGCTGCTCCCTTTCTCGGTTCCGGCTACCATCGCCGCTGCCCCTCCCTTGCCTTCGGCCACCGCTGCCACTCCCCTCCCTCCCCTGGCTTTAGCCACTGTCGTCTATCCTCTCTTCGTCGATGTTTCCCCCGCTGTTGGCTCGACCATCCCCTGGCTTTAGCCACTGTCGTCTATTCTGTCTTCGTTGATGTTTCCCCTGCTGTTGGCTCGACCATGACGAGACGTAGACGAGGTTCTTAACGTCGTGGGAACTAACTGTGTTGGGGCTCTTTGCTGGTGGCCGCGTCCTCTCGCGGAGTGGGTCCTCTTCCTCGGTCCTCGCCGGAGGTCTTTGCCAATAGCCACCTCCTCCTCATAGCTTAGGCACTTTTAGCTCTCGCTCCTTTTTGGATAGGCAAGGGGGACGAAAGGAATCCTGTCCCGATCTTGGTATGTAGCATTCCCGATAAGGGTTTTTCAAGTGTGATAAAAATTCACCTTCTACTAGCAAAGACCATATTAACAAGCCGGTTGCTTACCTCATGTGTCATCATAAATAAATAAATAAACAGTGAATCATAGTTTTCACCGTGCAGTAATCTTTGAATACGTGGCACGCATCTTTTGGGGTGGTTGAGCTTACGTCAGTACAGTACTGATTCGAGTAGTTACTAGCAAAATACCAATAATTAATCCTTGTTAACGGAATATATGGACTGTCATCCGGGCTGTGTAGTACTAGTATTTTGCAACTTGCAAGATGCAAATGCTAACAAATAGTGCAATGCTTGCTACTTGCTAGGACAAAATGAAGTCAGTTGGCTTGGCTGTTAGCTAGCGATCAATCATATGCAGCGATTTGCCTGCAACAATAGCAGCTCAACATGGAAAATATTCTGTACTATCATCTACAGTAGTATTCACACAAGAAAAAGAAAAAACAGTAGTAAATGTGTGTGTCATGTCATCTGGGGCCCGACAGCTGCTGCGCCGACACGCACGACGTGGGCGACCAGCTGCTGCTGCCGGCGCCGCCGCTGGTGAAGTCGGAGCCGCCTTTCCCCGCAGCATGGAGGCCGGAGCGGACGTCGACCAGGCCGCGGCCGTACAAGCGCAGGTAGTCGAGCAGCTCCGTCCTGGGAACTCCGGCCTCCATGCTGCCGTCGAGCATGGCGGACACCGTCGTCATGGCCGGCCGTAGCGCCGCGTCCTCGTGAAGGCAGCAGAGCGCCACGCGCACCACCCGCTCCACCTGCGCCACGTCCGCCCTCCCTTCCAGCCGCTGGTCCACCACCGCCTCGTACTGCCCTTGCTCGTGCAGCTCTAGCGCCATCGCCGGGAAGTAGCCGTCCGAGTCCGACGAAGCCTCGCCGCCGCTGCCCTTGCCCGACCTGCAGTTCTTCCTGCCGCGCACGATCTCCAGCAGCACCATGCCGAAGCTGTACACGTCCGCCTTGTCGGTGATGGGCGCGTTGGTGAGCCACTCCGGCGCCAGGTACCCGCGGGTGCCGCGCATGGTGGTGAAGAGCCCCGACTGCTCCGGGCTCATCAGCTTCGCCAGCCCGAAGTCGGCGATCTTGACTCCGCCGCGGTCGTCCAGCAGGATGTTCTCCGGCTTGACGTCGCAGTGGAGGATCTTGCGGGCGCAGCCGGCGTGCAGGTACGCCAGCCCGCGCGCCGCGCCCACGCACACGCCCATCCGCTCCGGCCACTCCAGCGGGGCGGCGGCGGCGCGGAACAGGCACTGGTCCAGCGACCCGCGGTTCATGTACTCGTACACCAGCAGCTGCCGCGCGCCCTCGGCGCAGAACCCGCGCAGCTTGACGAGGTTCACGTGGTGCGCGTTCCCGATCACCGCCATCTCCGTCAGGAACTCGCGTCGCCCCTGCGACCCAAGGTTGTTCATCCGCTTCACCGCCACCACCGCGCTCCGCTCTGGGTCTGTGAGCTCGCCCCTGTACACGCACCCGAACCCTCCCGACCCGATCTGCGACTTGAACCCCTCCGTCGCCTCCTCCAGCTCCGCGTACGTGAACCTCGCCGGCAACCCGGGGATGAGAACCTCGTCGCCGTCGCCGTCGTCTTCTTCGCCCTGCTGCTCCTCACTCGCATACGACGCCTGCTGCGACGACAGCATCGGCAGCTTGAACCAGCTGCGGCTGCCGCCCTGCTTCTTCTTCTTCTTCTTCTTGTTGCCGGCCTGCCGGCTCTTCACCCACATCACGTACACGACGAAGCCGATGAGCACGGCCGCCACGGTTGGCAGCGCGATGCCGAACACTATGGTTATGAAGCTGAGCGACGAGCCCTTGCCGCCGCCCTGGCGACGCGACGCCGGCGGCAACGTCTTGATGAAGCCGACGGCGGCGTCGCTGTCGCCGCGGAAGAGGGAGCCGATCCGGTAGTTCAGCAGGAAGCACGACTTGGAGGAGTTCCTGTAGAAGAAGCCGAGGCAGGAGCAGTTGGCCGAGCAGAGGTTGCGGCACGCCGGGAGCTCCTCGCCGGAGGTGTCCGGCGACGCGAACTTGTTGGCGAAGTAGCCGATCCCCTCGCCGAGGGTCATGTAGTTGAAATTAGGCGGCGGCGCACAGGTGTCAGCTAGAAGTGGAAGCGCTGAGCCATCCGCCGGCGCGCAGCCGCCGGTGGAGTAGGTGCTGAACGCGTCCGGGCAGGAGCAGGAGGAGCCGTTGGTGCCGGGCGTGCAGAGGCCGAGCGACCGACACGGCAGCGGGAGGTCGCAGCCGCCGGTCGGTGCCGCCCAGACGGTGGGGAGGGTCGCGCGTGGCGATGTGGTGCTCAGCCGGAGCGCGCGCAGGCGGCCGGAAGAGTCGAGCTTGAGGAGGCAGGGGTCACCATTAGCGTCAGGCGAGGGGAAGCGCAGGCGGAAGACGGTGTCCCTGCCGTTGGCAGCGAGGAGGTAGAGGCCAGAGGAGTTGGCCGTCATGGAGTGGACGGCGGCGTTGGAGTCCTGGACGGAGTTGGGGTCGGTGGAGAGCGCCCAGTAGGTGAGGAAGGAGGAGCCATTATTAGTCGCCCACTGCAGCAGCGCGTCGGTGTCGGTGAGCATGAGTCGGTAGGCGCCCGGGTTGAGGTCCTGGTCGGAGACGGGCGACGTGAGCGACACGCCGGCGAGCAGGGGCTGGGCGGGGAGGAGGGTGTCGGTGGGGCGGTCGAAGGAGGACCAGAGCGTGGCGTTGGCGGCATCGAGGAGGGCGAGCTCGCCGGTGTCGAGGAGGCGGAGAGCGGCGACGGGGGCGCGGAGGCGGGGCGTGGACCAGGCGTAGTCGGCGGCGGGGTCGGGGTCGGAGAGGGCGAGGCCCTGGGCGGTGAGGGAGAGGACGATGGACTGGAGGATGGTGGTGCCGGCGGTGGCTGTCCAGACGGGGGTGCGGGAGGCGGCGTGGAGGACGGAGAAGAAGAAGCGGGACTGGTTGTCGTCGGAGGAAGGGTCGACGCCGGCGTTGTAGACGGCGGCGGAGAAGGTGGCGTTGCGGGAGAGGAGGAAGACGCCGTTTGTGTCGAGGAAGTGGAAGTAGGTGAGGTTGAATGGCGGGTACAGGTACTCCACGGGGACCTCGCGCGCCACCGCCACCGCCACCGCGCCCCCGCCCCAAGGGACTATCGCTATCGCTACCGCTACCACAAGGAGGAGAAGAGCTGCCATGGAATGGAAGGAGAAGATCGCCGTAGCTTAGCTAGCAGTAGCATCCATGGCGGAGGAGAGGAGAGGAGTTGACTCTCCTCTTGGGATGGGAATATGGGATGGATGGATGTTGCTGCCGCGGCAGGCAAGACAAGTCAAGATTGCCTTTAATGCCTAGCGGTGCCACACGCAGAGTCAAAGCGCTACCATTGGCTGCTCCTGCTCCTGCTCGCCCCTGCTTGCTACCTCATGTGAAAGAGTTACAATACACAGAAATTGACTTTTGTCAATAAAAACTGCTGCTCTATCATTTCACTCTCTCTTTTTCTTGCAGGGTGCAGTTTAATTTTAAAGAGCCAAATTAATTGTACGTAGTTTTTTTTTATAAATATATCTGTCTAAACTATTAAGCCTGAGTTCGGAACATGAAACTTTTGGTGGCACGTAAAATGGGACAAGTTATTAGCTAGAGTATGATATTAATTACAATAAACTTGAAATGTTGGTTTGTTTGTTTCTTTTTAAAATAAAATTTTACACAAAACACATTATTTAGTGGTTAAAAAAAATTTGCTCAGAGGACGAGGATGTAGTCGTTCTGATTAGCTATTTACAACCCAATCTAGTTAAGTGCATTTTGTGTAAAATCTTTTTTTAAGAGACATAGTACAAACGCGGGCACTCACAACACACGCACACTCACCCCTATAAATGTACACACGCACACCCTACCCCGAGCATCTCCGGAAGACTGGCTCGGTATATGCTGAGATTCACGAAGTTACCATAGGCGTTTCGCTGTTGCCGGGTACATCGAGTCATCATAGATATATCACTGTCAA